>NC_089743.1:5532500-5582500 GCF_040412425.1 Macrobrachium rosenbergii
TTTTATGTATGATATGTATATTTTCCCCTGAAATTATCCAAACCTTTATCCCTCTATTACTGCAATATATTATTTCCCAAAAACTCCCGGCGTATTTTTCTCTTTCCTGGATGAATGGGGCCAGGCAAGAGTAACCCCACCCCCACCCCCACGCCACCACACCAAAGGGCTCGTCCCCCTGCCCAGGTTATTAAACACCGGACGAATCAAAATAATCAATGAAAACATGGGTGAAGGTAAACTCACTCGCTTTTGTCTTTTTTTTTTCCTTTTTTTTATTTTACACGCAGTTTTCCATATACATTTTTAGAATCGCATCGAAATTTATATATTTTTGGACATTGTATATTGACAGCTTTGTGAGATCAATTCAACTGCATTTATTTTCACCGCAATGCCAAAACGATAAAGGACATTAACCTTCAGTTAACCGAGTGCGGATCAACTCGTATCCAGGCCAACTCGTAACCTAGTCACTTGTATCACAGCAATACGCCGTTTCGAAAGCGCACACAGAACTGGTCTTTCAGTATACTTTAAAACTGAGTTCATCATTAGATAACGAAAATGCAGTTCAAAATACACAGCGATGTGACCTCAACTGACCTCTGACCTACACTAACACTGGGATAAACATAAGGTAAACACCACAGTTGTTTACGTCATCATCTCGTGACGTCAAATCCAACAGGCCTCTCTCTCTCTCTCGGTGGTCTGGTATCCAGATCAATTCGTCACAAGGTCGACTCGCACCCAAAGACATTGTTACTTAGCATGGCAGTGTTAAAGCGCGTCCAAATTACCCTAAAACACGTCAAACACAAGTCGACACCTCATCTCGCATGTATCGCAAACAGGCTGAAAACGAGTCAACGACGTCAGGCGGAGGACGAACCTTTGGCAAGGGCTGGATAATCGTATAAAGAACGGCCATTAAGTCGTAGACTTATATTCAACCTTTATACAAAGATCTTGAATGAAAAAATAATAACTTACACCATAAAAACTTAAAACGTTTAAATTTTACGGAATTAGTAGACTTGGTGTGACCTAAAACACAAAAGAGAGTATGGCTCCACCCACTGGCATCTGTTCTATATGTAGATTGGATAGTGATGAAAGAGAGATGGCTTGGACACCAGGCCTCCCCACAACCCGTGAGAGAACTGTACACGATGGTTTCACCTGAGCTTCCGGTGGGCACTAGAGGAGGTGGAAGACCTAGACCTACTTGAATGAGAACTATGAGAGGAGAGCAGGGAATGTTGATCAAGCGACGGAAGAAGATACTCAATACATTCTATTTCCCACCATAAACTGATCCTCATTATGCAACTACGTACATGGAATTAGGGCAATTTCAACAATCTGATGCTCTTACCGCCCAGCTAACAAGGAGGATTTCTATTTAATATTAACGCACAGTGACGCTATATATATATATATATATATATATGTATATATATATATATATATATATATATATATATATATATATATATATATATATATATATATATTAGAATTCGAGAAGTTAAGCCGGGCATTGTGGTTATTAAAATTATATATATATATATATATATATATATATATATATATATATATATATATATATATATATATATATATATATATATATATATATATACATACAGATATATATATACATACAGAGATATATATATATATATATATATATATATATATATATATATATATATATATACATACATACATATATATATATATATATATATATATATATATATATATATATATATATATATATATATATATATATATATTTTTTTAATAGCCACAATGCCCGCTTAACTTCTCGAACTCTTAGCGCTTTTGGATACTCTTGTCACTACAAGGCCTTAAGATCCAAGTGCAAGAAATGACATCACAACCACTTCAATTTCTTGCACTTGGATCTTAAAGGCTTTGTAGTGACAAGCGTATCCAAAAAGCGAAGAATTCGAGAAGTTAAGAAGGCGTTGTGGCTATTACAATTACATATGTATCTGGTAAAAGTGACCAGTAGATTCTACATTATATATATGTATATATAAATTTTATATATATATATATATATATATATATATATATATATATATATTCTGTTATATTTATACGTTAATTTTGAATTTTATAGACATCCTCCTTGTTAGCTGGGCGGTAAGAGCTTCAGATTATCAAATTAGTCTAATTCCCTGTGCGTTGCATAATAAGTTTACTGTGGAAATAGACCGTAATAAGCTTTAAAGCTCTAAAGTAAGACCATATATATATATATATAAATATATATATATATATATATATATATATATATATATATATATATATATATTATTCATGAAGCTACAATGTTGCAATTAAGATCCAATTCCGCTATGGGAATATCCCCTATGGGGAATTATCACCGAAGGGGAATTTTTCAAGTGATGCTGGAGGGTGCCGCGTCGAGGGATCGAGACTCGGCGGTACCGATCCATTTATCACTTAAAAATTCCCCTTCGATGATAATTCCCCAACGGGGATATTCCCGAAGTAGCGTGAATTGGATATTAAGCGACATTTGTAGCTTCTTGAATGTATATAAATCACGGTGTGATAAAAATTTCATATATATATGTATATATCTATATATACAATGTTTGTAACATATAACTCCAGGGACAAATGGCAACTGCCAGCTTATTCTGGTGACCACTGGCAACCTTTCAAGACGGTCCCCTTTACGCGCTGAATTATCCAGGGGATGGCGAACCCTCATCAATTCACCAAATCGGGGTGCGAACTTGACCTTCACTATCCTTCCTGGACCTCAACTGCGATGCCCTTCGTTCGTCGGTCTCGGCTCTCGTCAAATTCCCACTTTTTGGCCCTTGCTCTTTTCGGCTTCTCAATATTTATTTATACATTTGTTTCCTATTGAACTTTTTTTTCTCGAGTCCGCTGTGTACAGACGTCCCACATTCGAGTATTTGTTGTTCATGATTTCTCTCATTAACGAGTCCTTATTTTATTCAGTTCTCTCATATATGAAGATTTGTTTTCATCCAATTGTTTAATGAATCTTTGTTCACTCCGTATCTGATTACATGTTCTTGATTTCTTTAATTCTTAAAGTTCTCTAATACATTTCTCCGATTATTTTCAGTGTTTGCTCTATTCAACTTCCTTACATTGGAGTTGGTATTCACCTTGATTTTCTGGTTTTTCATTCTTTGCTCATTTTAATTTCCCCCTTTTCTGAGTACTTCGTTTACTGTATTTCCTTCTCCCATTATTTGTTCTCCATGATTTTTATTCTGTGGATTTTGATAAATCTAATTTCTCTCAAATCTAAGATCTTTCTCTAATTTCACTGATTTCTGAATCCTCGTTCCTTTTCATCTCTCTCGCTGCCAAGTTATTTTCTATTTAATTTCTCTGATTTAAAATAGATCTTGGACCTAAAAATGAGTCTTTAGTATGTACTTGTCCTCCTTAATTCCTCTTGTTCCTGGGCCCTATTCCCATTTGCCTTTCTTCTTTATGGGGTCTGTTTCATTTCACCTCGCAAGTATATACTGCATTGTAAATTCCCTTATTTTCAAGATAAAGTCTATTCTTAAATCATCTCTACGTTTTACATGTGGTCAGTAAATCTACCTCTGTGATTTTCCTTTCTTCCTTGAATATTTTCTTAACAAAAATGAAAAGGGTTCTCTATTCATTCTGCTGAGGGCTTGACATCAAACATATATATAAATGGAGCCTCATTATTTCGATGAAAAATAATGAGGCTATTCAAGTCAATTTGGGGTGCCTTTGGTAGAGAATGTTAGGGACAGGGATTTCAAAGCCATCATAATTTCCTTCCTGTTTGGAACCTCAACGATCATTATCAAGGAGAAAGATATGATGTCACAGGTAAACCAGGACACAGTTGATCAACGACAGTACTCTTCAGAACGAAACGGAATCAAACTACAGCCATTACTATCGTTTAAAAGTTAGGTATATCTTAGTTTAACCAGACCACTGAGCTGATTAACAGCTCTCCTAGTGCTGACCCGAAGGATTAGACTTATTTTACGTGGCTAAGCAGCAACTGGTTACCTAGAACGGGATCTACAGCTTATTGTGGAATCCGAACCACATTATGACGAGAAATGAATTTCTATCACCAGAAATGTATTCCTCTTATTCTTCATTGGCCGAAGACTTGAACTCGGGCCTAGCAGTGTGCTAGCGGAGAACTCTACCGACTCGTTCAACGAGGACCTTACTATCGTTTAACAATAACCATTACTATATACAATAGGTGGAACCTATACAGACGGCATTTGTTTTTAAAGGGAAATATGAAAAAGATCCCACCAACGGTCATCACCAGACAAGGATATAAGAGGCTATCAAAAGCAACTACCAGAAAAAATTAAGTCTACCTTAGTTTAACCAGATCACTGAGCTGATTAACAGCTCTCCTAGAGAGGGCTGGCCCGAAGGAACAGATTTATTTTACGTGGCTAAGGACCAACTGGTTACCTAGCAACGAGACCTACAGCTTATTGTGGGATGCGAACCACATAACGAGAAATGAATTTCTATCATCGGAAATAAATTCCTCTAATTCTTCATTGGCCGGTCGGAGATTCGAACGCTGGCCCAGCAGAGTGCTAGCCGAGAACGATACCAATCCATCCAATGAGGATATAAGAGGCCGCATAACAGCCCTATTCTCTTCTCTTTGGCCATCTTTTATCTCCCTGAGAAATTGAAATGCCTCGTCCAGTGTAGTAACTCATTAAATTTAAGAAATAGTCTTGCTATGACCTAACAAGACCAGTTTCTTACTGATCTACATTCTCGGTTTTCATTTTCCATTTGTGTACAAAAATCGAGCCAAACCCTTGGCCGATTTGCTTCAACAGAGAATTATACGGAAACTGTAATTTCCCTGATGGTATAGGCTGAGGTAATAACACACATTATATTGTTACCAGTAAATAATGGCCACCAACTGATCAAACTGAGGTACCTCCCATTAGGAACCCGAGTCTCGGGACCGTTTTGATAAAATTCATTTACCATCATTCAGATATGTTCTTTTTGACAGAAACATAATGTCAATCATTAACTTGCCGAGCTTCTGTTAAATGACGAATAACACTGACAACAGTGGGATCTTTCCTAGATAGTGACCCCCAAGGGTTTTCGGGGTCGTTATCTAGACCACTAATGATTTCTTGGGGTCATTTATCTTTATGATATTTACAGTCTCTAAAAACCGTTCATGCAACGGGTCATCCCCAACGGCTTATAGCAAGAAATAGGCTATCACAAAGGTAGATATATACTGTACATACCGGGTTAAAATCTGCGGGGTCACCATCTAGGAAAGATGCCAAAAGTGAATAATAAGTAGTTCAGATTCTAACGATTACTCAAGAGACGACTTTATCGAAATATAATAAAGCTCAAAATGTGCGGGGTCACCAGCTGAGGAAAGTTAATAAAGATGAATAAACATGAAATGATGACATGAAAAACGAATTAAATCTATAAACGATAAACCGAATGTAAGCGAATTAAATCTATAAACGATAAACCAAATGAAAACGAATTAAATCTATAAACGATAAACCAAATGTAAACGAATTAAATCTATAAACGATAAACCAAATGTTACAATATATAAAACAGAAATGATAAACCTCATATTTTAAAACAACACCGTGAAGCTATCACCATTATAACGAAACAAATGCTAACGTAGAAGTGACAACGTGTCCTAACGAGGGCGTCAACTCAACGAAAGCCACAGACAGACTGTTCTGCGATTCCAGAACCAGAGGACCCATAGCGCGAATTTCGAGAAGACGAAACCAAAAGCAGGCGTCACGTGAACAATGACATCATCACTACTATCACTGTTAACACAACCACTACCTTTACCACTATTAACACGAACAACAGCAGCAGCAAATCAACAACCACAACAACGTCAAAAACAATAATACAACACTGTTACAATTATTACAATTACCTAGACAACAACAGCAACAACATTAATCAAAAGAATGACAATGGTAATTTTCATAAAATAATCAAGTCAAGGAAAACAAAGGAACAGCGGAAGAATACTCACAAGTTGATTACTCACATCTCATTCATGTTCACCTGTAAAAAATAACGAATATTAGACATTGTTCATTTCTGCTGAAAATCAATACAGTTCTCTCTCTCTCTCTCTCTCTCTCTCTCTCTCTCTATATATATATATATATATATATATATATATATATATATATATATATATATATATATATATATATATATATATATTATATATACATATATATATAAACAAGGGAAGCTTCTACAAGTAAAGTATATTTACGAAAATTGCACTGTATTTCAGATTTGCATTACATCCCTCTTCAGGCGAACTAATTGAAACATTTGACTATACAAAGCTCTGTAAAAAAAAGACAGTTTGGACGAAGTCTGTTTCAAGGATTAAAATGGGTTAAGTACAAGAATAAGAGGCCCCAGTGAGGGAGGTGGGAGGGAAGGCGTAGGGGGAGGGGGATCAGAGAGAAGGGTTCATTACGAGGGGTCGCTGGGAAGCCTTGTCTTCATAGTCCAGTCAGGCGTCAAATGTTCTTGACAGGGGGTCGCTGGAAGATGAATGCTGCTTCTATGATCTTCTGTTCGTATGAAAAAGAATTTTTCAACAACAAGGAAGGCCCCGTAGGGGGGTAGCGCCGTCAGTGCACCTCATGCGGTGCGCTGTGGGCATTACTTTAGGTTCTTTGCAGCATGCCTTCGGCCCCTAGCTGCAACCCCTTTCGTTCCCTTTATTGCACCTCCTTTCATATTCTCTTTCTTCCATCTTACTTTATACTTAACTCCACCCTGTCCAAACAACTGGTTCATAGTGCAACTGCGAGGTTTTCCTCCTGTTACACCTTTCAAACCTTTTACTGTCAGTTTCCGTTTCAGCGCTGAATGACCTTATAGATCCCAGAGCTTGGCCTTTGGCCTAAATTCTATATTCAACCAATCAATCAGCAACAAGGAAGGCATCCCAATCGATGCAATATCCAGAGTCCCGTCTGGTACATGGGTGAAAATTGCAGAGGTTTCTTGCGCCTATCTCATGGATCGTGTCTGTTTGAGTGAACGTTGGGACAAGAAGCGCCCAGCTTCAGACGTTAACTTTCCCATATTCTTTGCAGGGGTGCTGTAAATGCCTGTAGTCAAATCCTTCGGCAATTATTAATCATAAGAGATATCACTACATACAAAATACCATTTTCCTGAGAGCCCTTCATACTTGTTCCCAGAATTCTCTGGCCACAGATTTCAAAATTATCCTCAAACACTTACTTCAACTATTATACCCAAACTAACTGACTGCTAATAAAATTGATATCTGAGGAAACAACACAAATGATCGGCCCACCTTCACAAACAAACAGTGTTACCGTATGAAGAGGTTACATAAAGGTAACAAAACATCTCTGTGAAAAAGTACCCTCAATTTTCAACTGCCCATAAGCCATCGAAACCGCCCTCATCAACGTATACCAAAATAAAAGGATTTGACTGCGCACATTCACAGAATCTCAAAAAAAGTGTGTGTATGTATATATATATATATATATATATATATATATATATATATATATATATATATATATATATATATAGTATATATAACAGGCCTCTGGTTATAAACCTTTCCTTCACTGATCTATAACACTTATACTTATCCCATTTCAATCTTTGTAACAGAATCCTTCAACTGTACTTGTGTATATATATAAATATATATCAAATATTAATCATATATATATATATATATATATATATACACACATAAGTATATATATATATGTATATATATACACATACGTATATATATAATATATACATATATAAAATAATATATATATATATATATATATATATATATATATATATATATATATATATATATATATATATATATATATATATATATATATATATTATATATATAGACAGACAGATCAGACAGCTGGGGCAGACACGGTGCACATACATAAATTGCAGAATCAAGGGCAAGAATACGCAGGAGATTCACACTTTCTTTATTCCTCATTACGTTTCAGAATTCATAGTCACATCATCAGGGGGTTCTACTGAAAATTAATAAAACAATTAGAGAGACTGGACGGCTAAAGCTGAATTACGTTAAAATATAAATTATTAAAAATTGTTACAAAAACTTAATTCAAAATTACGCACACTAGAGCACACTTAAATACATAACCACAAAGCATAAAATCATGTTACATATGAACACACTGACATACGGTTACAAAGGAGTACATTAAAAAGATCATAGAAAATCATAAAACAATTGGAATATATTACGTCAACAAAACGGTCAAGAAATAAACTAAAACAGTACAACACTAACGCCACACAAAAAGCCCAAGACACTAACCTGACAATGTAAACGACAGAACCACAATAATAGACACAAAATGTGAAAAGAAACAAAAATGATCAGAGGAACAAATAGTAATGAATTATGACAGGAAAATGGAACAGAGGCAGTTCCAGTGTTTAACGGGGGAACACGTAGTTAACATTTAGAGATTCAAGTATTACAAGTTGTTGTTGGTTTTTTGCTTGGCCAATGACTTCAAAATCTTCATAATTTATATGAGTTTTGCACTTGGTGACATGGATTTTACGGGAGTCGGCGTTGACCCTGAGATATTGCCTGGTGGATCCGACGTATGTTCCCAAATAACATCTGGGACAGGTAATATTCATAAATAACACCAGACGACATAAAAACGGCAAAGCTGATCCTTAAACCTGAAAGCGAGCCAATTGTTTTGACGTGACAACGTCTTACAACTCAGCCCCTTGTTCAGAAAGCGAGCGCGACGAAATTTTGCTCTTGGGTCAGTGGCAATTACTTGCTTAAAAAAAGTTAAGTACACCTTAGTTTAACCAGACCACTGAGCTGATTAACAGCTCTCCTAGGGCTGGCCCGAAGGATTAGACTTATTTTACGTGGCTAAGAACCAACTGGTTACCTAGCAACGGGACCTACGGCTTAATGTGGAACCCGAACCACATTATACCCAAAAATGAATTTCTATCACCAGAAATAAATTCTTCTATTTCTTCATTGGCCGGCCGGAATGAGCAGTACGTTATAATTATGTAATTATGCGCTAGTATAGGTCGGTCCTTAGCTTCATGCTTCACACACAAACTTATCGTTCTGACGTCATCAGACCGCGGCGGGAGCCGTGCTGCGAACCTCTGATTTCGAGCGGTTTAGTATGCTTAAGACCGCTGTAGCCACCGAACTGCTCATCCGATCAGAGAAATTCTGGTATCAGTTTGTGCGTAAAAAACAGAATAACTAAAAACATAACCAAGAATCATAAATATTAACACATAGTGACTTTCTAACCAATGATCATTTTCTTTATGGATTACAAGCCAAAATGGTTAAAAATTACGAGTTAGGCGGAAAGGGCACTCATGATATTAACATCATGAATGGTGCTCGACAAGACAAATCTAATACTGCGAAGACGACTCGACTACCTCAGTGAGGGACACTTTCAGGCTAGACTGCGCCTCCAACACACTAACCCCAACGACTTGGGGAAGTACTTGCCTCGGTCTCACATTCGTCAGACACAATCATCACCGCCGACACCCTACGTTTCACATCGTACTTCTCGTACCATCGCCCAATACTCAATCGTTTGTACACAGCCGCTGCACTCCTGTTGTGTGCCAAAAACAAATAAATTGACTGACACAAACCCACAGAGTCTATCATTTTTGTCTCTTACCACTCACAGACACTGTCATGCAGAAATATCTGCGGCCGCAGAGCCGACACAGCCCACCCCAATTATTTTATAATTTTTTTTTATTAATTATATTTGAACATAATTCAGTTTTAGCTGTTCAGCCTCTTTTATTAATTTATTCGATTTTCCATAGAATTCCCTGATGATGTGATTATGAATCACGAAACAGGAAGGAATTTGTGTGCATAATAATTATTAATATATATATATACGTATATATATACAGTATATATATATATATATATATATATATATAAATATATATATATATAAAGAAATGGACGTCTTCCTTCACCCATGGTCCTGTTTCCCTATCCTCTTAACTCTATCTATATATATGCATATATATACATATATATATTTTATTTTATATATATATATATATATATATATATATATATGCATATATACATATATCGATATGTCTATACATATAGAATATATATATATAATATATAGACATAGATTTATATATATATATATATATATATATATATATATATATATATATATATATATATACATATATACTGTTTACATATAATGTGACGGGACGGTGCAAATATCGTTAGAGAAGCAAACTGATATGATGTGCCTGGTCTGTTACTATTAGATTTACCAAAGGCAGAGCTCTTAAAGTAGAGCAATGTCTGTGCCAGAAAGAGAGAGAGAGAGAGATATTCCTTCATCATCAATTACCTGGGGTACACACAAGTGTATAAGGTGTTAATCAGGTCAGTGGTCTGGTGAAACTAAGGTATACTTTTTTGCACCTCCCGACCGTGTGTTAAACAAAACTTTCAGCTCTATACTATGAGTGGGTACACCTACCAATACTTGGTATGTATGATGTACAATAAACAAAATAAGTATAAAATGCGCCGAAGTTGCTTCGCCGCTATCGAGTTTTCTGTAAACCGTATAATACTGTATGAGCCGCGGTCCATGAAATTTTCAGCTACGCCCCGGTGGTGGCCTGTCCTATAGCATTGCCAGACACGCGATCTTAGCTAACTTCAACCTTAAATAAAATAAAAACTGCTGTTGCTAGAGGACTGCAATTTGGTATGTTTAATGATTGGAGGGTAAATGCTCAACATACCAATTTGCAGCCCTCTGGCCTCGGTAGTTTTTAAGATCTAAGGGCAGACAGAAAAAGTGCGGACGGACAGACAAAGCCATCTCAATAGTTTTCTTCTACAGAAAACTAAAAATAGAAATAAAGGAACCAAAATGATCCTGCAAGTTACTGGCTCTTCAGTATTTTTGGAACAGAGCAAACCTTTTGAATTTATTTGTTCCCTCTCTCTGAAATGAATTCTATGGGATGTCCTGGGAGAGGCATCTTCAGATACCTAAAGACTCCTTCACTTAGTATAGCCTAGCATAAAGTTACTCCCAGAGATGTTATTAACTATTATAAGAAAAATAATACCGACAGAACACATCTGCTTCTACTAGTGAGTACTCGAGGATAAACCAAGGGCTTAGCATTTAATAATAGAATGTCTCCACATCTTACAATTTATTCAGTTCTCACAACAGACTGAACAGAAAACCGAATCAACTAAAATTAAAACTAATATATATATATGTATATATATAATGTATATATATAATATATATATATAATATATATATATATATATATATATATATATATATATATATATATATATATATATATATATAGTATATACAATATAAGCAAAGCTAATAAACACCATTTCGATTACTTCACAATAACACAAGTGGGAACTTTAAAACGAATGGATGCAAAACTTTATGAAACCAGAATTGTTTCAAAACATAAAAAACGGAAGGAAGTTGATGGTGTAACCACTTTCCTCGCCAAATAAACAATGAGAACACACGTACATCGGAAAATATAATATGATCAGGATAAATAAGATTCTTAGCCACCAAATTATACGACAAGTCCAGATTAAGGTGAATTAAAAGTTGCACTGAACGTGCACATTCCAGCAGTCAGGAATTCCCTTAAATTAACCAAAGGCCTACGTGAGAGCACTCTGGGGCAAGGCCTAACGCAGATGAAGTTGTCCTAAGGTTAGGACATCTGAAGGGCAGTCTCCAGGACAACCCACATGGGTTCTTCTTCAGGACCACAGGGTGGAATCTTAGGTCCCCCCATGAGGCTCTACACTAAGTTTCTAGGAAAAAGAAATGGCAGACGAAAGAGATTTCTCACTTGAATGAACTTCTGTTGCTAACTCTTGTATTCTGTGACAGGGAGATCTATGGTCACGCCAGAATAGGTTCGTGGTGTGACTGACTTCCTTACTGCTATTAACATTTGCTCTAACATCATTATGATTTGTCGGTAAATCTTAGCTCTGTAAAAAGTGGACATTGTTGTGCTCTTAACTGTATCAAACAAAGAAGAAGATCCCTCATACGATATTCCAATCTCTTAAGAACACAGGATTATTAAAACAGTGGATAAAGGTATTTATAAGAAGATTTTACTGGAACATTCCAAGATCAGCTCCTCCAAGTTTTATGGCATCACGAACCAAACTTGAAATCTTTAAAAACTCCTGTTTCCAAAAATGCCTTAGATACAGCGGGGCAAGTCCAGGAGAAACGTAACTTACATGAGGTGGACCTTTACATAATTGGTTTACTGATCATTGCGGCGAAAGAAAGTCTACCTCAGATCCACTTATCATGGAATTAGACATTCTGACATCTGCAGTGATTCTGTCTGTCGTCCAAACCAGAGAACTTTGTACGAGCAAGAAAAAGGCTGCTTATGCTCTCAGGAGGAACACAAAACGTGTGACAGTACTGTGTGCCTCAGTCAATCACCGACATTGTTTACTGTTGGAAAATTCATGAATCCGAGGGCACTTGAAAATGTTTAACATTTACTATATGACTGTAGCAGCCTTTTCCTTGCAAATTATCCACTACTAAATGCCAGCAGTGAAGGTTACCTTGAGAAGGGAGTCTTCCTGATAATGTCTCTTTGACCCAGCTCATGAATGAAAAGGTCATTCAGAAATAAAAAAAAAAAATCCAGTTTCCAAAAGATAAAGGAAAACTGTAGCCTGATGACATCTTCCGCTCTGATAAGGATGGTCAAGAGGCATTCGAGGGCTTTGAGGACTGAAGGATAAACAACACCTTTCAGACGTGCACCCCAACCACAAATGCCCTGAGCGTGCTGCAGAAGATGTGGGTGGGTGGAACATGAAGCTGTATCAGTCAATTCACATAAATCATGAGTGTGACCAACCCTCAGGCACTAGATACAAAGGTAGACAGTGTCAAAGACAAACAGGAAGGAGAACAACTAAAAGTGATAAGGAAGCGTACATCAGAGGCATGACTCCATGCTAAAATTTGTAAGGGGGGGGGTTCTCATTTCAACAACTCAGAAATCAAGTATTACCATTTGATATACAATGCCTTCCAGGGTCAGAACTAGCAGCTGTTAAAAAGGCCACCATTTCTAACATGTTTAGGAAAATTACCAAGAAGAATCTCTCCCTACTTATCTGCCACTCCCTCCCCATAACTGCCACAAACACCAAACCTACTTCTTCACAACAAACACCAAACCAACTTCTTCATGGCCCTTGCAGCCTAGCACTAGGACAGATCCACACATCACAAGAGCTAAGAATGAACCTGACCTTCAAATTAACTGAAGACCCAAAACCCTTTTTTGAGACCGACGACCCAGGAAGAAGCCTTGAATCAGGCTGCTGATCCAGAGCCCTAAGAAACTGCATCGGTGCCTTTTATCGCTCGTGGTTCCTTACTTCCACGAAACCCCAGTATATTTACAAATATATTTGAATTAAGGTATGCCTTCTGCTATATTTTGAAACGTTATAGGAGGCTGTTGAGCTCTGGGATTGTGTCTACACATTTTAATTATTCTGACTGTCAAATAAGTATCGACGGCAGTTATAATCTCACAGATAAAAAGATAGTTCACAATTGACCAACTAAACGAGTAATGGATGGGTACATGAAGACAGTTCCAAGCAAAAGTTTGGGTAATTTGTGACTATACGTGGAAAAGTTCTGGTCTCGGCAGCTACGTACATAAGTGTTTGTGTATACATTTATATTTTCTGTCTACCTATCTAATTCTATATGTGTATATACATACATACATACACATACACATACACACACACAAACCCACTTGCAAGTGATACATATGAGATGTCGATTTAATGGCAACTAAATGAGAGAATAAGTTTCAGACCTTCAGTAGATTAGAATTCGTATCCAAGATACTTCAAATTGTAAGGTCACACCATTACTGACAATACCAGAGCAGAAAAATACTTTTTTTCTCTCTCAGAACTCAGCGTCCCGTACGTGCCTCCCAGGTGTCGACATCAAGTTTAATTTCGTAGACAGTTCTCTCTTGCATGGCGATATAGGTGACATTCTAAATCACTTTTTAAGGCGTCTGGTGGATTGGAACTTGCCCTAAAGATGTTTTGACTTGCAAGCACTAAACAGATGAAAAAGCGATTTCAAATGCTTTTCATTTGTTCATTCAAAGCACTGCAGTGAATAAGGACATTCCACTGACATCCACTGGAATTCAGAGCAGAGGCAGAAAACCAGTCAGTGCATCAGAGAGAGAACGGACAACAACCTTCAGGAATACTTCCAGCCACTGGATATGTCAAGGAGAAATGTTTTGATGCTTGCAAGTCAAAGCATCTTGAGGGCAAGCTCAAATCCATTTGAGCCTTAAAAAGTAATTCAGAATGTCATCTACATCGCCATGCAAAGAGAGCTTTCTACGAAATTAAACTTGATATCGACACCTGGTAGGCACGTGGGGAACACTGAGTTCCGAGCGGAAAAAAAAGTATTTTTCTGCTCTGGTATCATCGATAACGGTGTGATCTTACAATCTGAAGTATCTTGGATTGAATTCTAATCTACTGGAGGTCTGAAACTTATTCTCCCACAATGGACTGAGTGGGGCTACATGGATTGACATGCAGAGGTCAGGTGCACACGACAGTGGGTCACAAAAAACGTTAAGTATCTTAGTTTTACCAGACCACTGAGCTGATTAACAGCTCTCCTAGAGAGGGCTGGCCCGAAGGATTAGACTTATTTTACGTGGCTAAGAACCAATTGGTTACCTAGCAACGGGACCTACAGCTTATTGTGGAATCCGAACCACATTATAGCGAGAAATGAATTTCTATCACCAGAAATAAATTCCTCTAATTCTCCATTAGCCGGCCGTAGACTCGAATTCGGGCCTAGGCGACAACTCTACCGACCCTCCCAACGAGGAACTAGCGGGTCACAAGAAAGCACAACAGCGAATAAAGAGAGAGAGAGAGAGAGAGAGAGAGAGAGAGAGAGAGAGAGAGAGAGACCAGGTTACAATGTTTTGCGTCGACCTTCTAGGAATCTTATTGATCAAACATCAAGTACACAAAAGGTAATAAATAGAGACCTTTGTATGGTTTGATTATGTGTTACTCAGCAGGGTGAAAACAGGGGTTTCATCGTTTTTTTTTTAACATTCTCATAACTGTACGATTCATTTAATTTTACAGGGCATATAAGGAGAGTTGTCAAGACCACCAAATTAGCAGAGTCGGGATACAGAACCTGGGATACCAAGCCACAACCAATAAAATGACGCCTCGGAACAAATCAGCCCTGATGTTCCGACTACCAGTCCCCAGCAGAAACTCTTAGCGAGGGTTTACTGTACATATTCGCATATGTACAAGATTAACTTATTCTTGCTTACTATTTGTCTGTATAGAAACGCACATATATATCATGTGTATTAAACCAGGAAAGCACAAAAAGGAAATGTATACAGTCTGCAAAGGGACCACTCCATTCTGAAGCTAAAAAAGTATCATTTTCGTGCTCTGTTAACATCACTTAGTCTTGTATGCAGGGGAAATGCGTATTTTACAGTTTTGTTTGAGTGCCTCTGTGCACACGCACACACCAGGGTTCCAAGTTATTTTGCAATCAAGGAGAAGCATTTACCAAAAAACATGGAAACTGCTGTACAGTACACATAGTTCTTCGAGTGAATGCCGTATGTGTCCTAACAAACATCATAAAATGAAAAAAAAAACAGACACATCTTTCCATATGAATTAAATTGAATTGAATATAGAATTTAGGCCAAAGGCCAAGCCCTGGGACCTATGAGGTCATTCAGCGCTGAAACGGAAACTGACCACCCCAACGGGGGACATCTTTGCATATGATACGACGTCTAGTAATTAATATGCATATTTCTTTCCTGTCCAGTTCAATGGGAATACTAAAGGGGACACCTTTACTTTCACGCCATTACTTCTGTATTTTTATAATCACAAAAACAAATACAATAAATTTTTGTAATCCTTCAGATTATTATTCATCAGTTATTCCAAATTAACGCGAGGAGAGTCGACGTGCATTAGACACTCGAATTCTACGGCGCCTACCCGCCTCATTACACTATCTACTCCGCCGTCCTTCCCGATGGAATTCGACAAGGAACAACGGCATTTAATTAACAATGTCACTGCCAACCACTTGGGTCATAATGGAATCCATTCTAAACACATTTCTCATTCCCTTAAATTGCAGGTACATGCTCCGAAAAAGCAACATTATAAACCTGCCAAGTTTTGCGTGGGACTTTCACATCATACCATTTACTTTTCTTAATCATAACCGTTCAAAATGTAAACAAACATCTCGAACATCCCCGAGTCATAAAAAAGGTATCGCCTCACAGCAAAGAAAACGCTGTCGCTAGCACATCTTTAAAAGACCAAAAGGTGGTGCGCACGAGTGTGTGTGTGTGCGTTTGTGCGTGAGTGACTCTGTTTGTGCTCCGGCCCCGTTAACCTCCGCCTCCCGAACCTCCTATCCATCCATCCATCCAGCGAGGGCACGGGCGAGGAAAAAGATGTTGAGGAGAGGCTACAGCCAAGTGCTGAAGGACGAGCAGGCTCTGGAAGGCAAATCTCTGAAGGAGGAGGAAAACGAGCGTTGGGGAGGAAAGGAAGAAACTCTCTTTGCTGAGAAGAGAGAGTGGATTGTTGGGAGAGAAGAAAAAAAAGACTGGTGTTGGAGGGAGGAAGGAAGTGTTAGTGAAAGTAGATATGTAGAAAATGCTGAAGAAAAGAAGGACGAAGGACTTGATAGCAATGGAGATGGGAGTACAGAGGACGAAGGCTGAAGGGGGGAGAGAGAGAGAGACCACTGGAGAGAAGAACCAGAAAGACTCACTGGCAGTGGGATGAAGCGGGAGAAATCGCGGAGGTGTAATGGACTCCTGGAGGGGATACCGGAGAGCCACATAGTGTTGGGGGGGGGGGGGGTTCAAGAATGAAAGAGAGGAATTGACGGGGAGGGCAAAGAGGAAGTACTCCCTCCCCCCACCACCCCAAACCCCGCGAAATAGCGGTCTGTCAATGACAGTAAAAGCCAATGAGAAGGAAGACTTCATTTACCAAGACCTTCCTGCCGTTTTTCATCACAGGGCTTTTATAAGGTGGTTTTCGGGGACGCCAGAGAGAGAAGTAGTTCCTTAGCAAATACACAATTAATTATAGTTGGAATCAGTTCTTCACTGGAGGGGTGGGTAGAGCTCTCGGCTAGCACGCTGTTGCCCCAGCGTTCGACTCTCCGACCGGCCAATGAAGAATTAGAGGCATTTATTTCTGGTGATAGAAATTCACTTCTCGTCATAATGTGGTTCGGATTCCGCAATAAGCTGTAGGTCCCGTTGCTAGGTAACCAGCTGGTTCTTAGCCACGTAAAATAAGTCTAATCCTTCGGGCCAGCCCTCTCGAGGAGAGCTGTTAATCAGCTCAGTGGTCTGGTTAAGCAAAGATATACTTTAACTTATTGTTGGAATCTGTTGGAATGAACAAAGTACAAGCTCAGCAAATTACGAACTCATTTTCTGGTACCGATACAGAAAAAGTAATTCATCGATTTTAGTCTCCCTCGAGGGAAAGATGATTATGAATGAGAACGACGAGATGACAAGGCCAAATTCGGACAAGAGCAGCAATGAAAACTGGTACGAACAAACGCCTGCTTTTTTACAGTCTACTCGGATCTTGGCTCATTCATTACCTAACTTAGCCCTGAATACTGTAGTGACTGAACCATCACATCAGCGCGCGTGCAAGCGCATCTATTTAGAGACAAATGGTCACAGGACATGCTAGTTAATTTTACACCCTCCCTCTTATTACTTCAACATAATTACACTATGCCAAATTTATATATATAAATATATACACACACATATATATATATATATATATATATATATATATATATATATATATATATATATATAAATAATACACACATACATATAAATATATATAACATATATATGAAAGTTTTAACACACCTCTCTTGATAGCTCAGTGGGTAGAACGTCGACTGGAGCCGCTGGATAAGTATCTGTGTCGTGGGTTCGAGACTCGGCAGTACCAGTCCATTTATCACTTATAAATTCCCCTTCGGTGATAATTCCCCATCGGGGATATTCCCGAGGTAGCGTGAATTTGATATTAAGCGACATTTGTAGTTTCATGATTATTATATATATATATATATATATATATATATATATATATATATATATATATATATATATATAATAATAATTCATGTGGCTTTATATATATATATATATATATATATATATATATATATATATATATATATATATATATAAAGCCACATGAATTATTAAAAAGGAAACAACAGAAAGCCAAGTATTTTTGTGTAAAATACACACAGAACTTGGCACTCAAATTATTTCCTTTTGAAAATTCCCCGCTATTTTTTACTGACGTACTTGACGTCGCGGTTAAATACAAAGTCCCCTTCCCAACAAACAGGAAAAATAAAATTTGAAATATGGCTTAGGTCGCTGCCAAATGCGTGCATTCGAACCCGAGCATCCAGGGCAAATGCAGCCTCCCTCAAACATTTCCCGAACATAACACGAAAAATGAGGCTCTCTGCGAGGGAATGGGAGACGGAAAATGTTTTGTCAAAAGCACAACCATCAAGGCTGATAATTCTAGTCAAATCAAGATAACGAGGAGTGTGTGCTCGAAATTCGACAACGTCGTGATTAAACTGTTGTATATTAATCACCCACAATATATCATTAAAACTGTATTATTTGTAAAACTTGAAAACAATGGCTCTCGAACACTTGAACGGTGTTCCTCCTCAGGCCGTTCAGGTGTTCGGAAGTCAGTTTTTAACTTTCACATATAATACAGTTTATAAATATAACTGGATTTTTTATATTTCTAAAGAATGTGCAAGGTGTGTATTCGTTTGTTTTACTGAGATAAAAATGAATGGTGACGAAAGTGATGCCTAAATATCAGTTTATTTTTACACAAAATTCCCGTGTTGATTAAAGTAACTTCGATCACAAATAATTATAGGCTTTATAGTCCTATTTTCTTCAGTGAATACCTCGTATTTATTCATGAGGTCCTGTGGATGACGTAAGCGTTCACTGCTGATTTTACTTCGGGTAATAGGAAAAAAGGAAAAGCTAAAATACAATTTGATCTATTAAGGACTGGACCTTACACTCGCTGCTCACATTCCTAGAAGAAGCAAACCTGGAAAGCATCTCATAAGCTTATCAATCCCTCAACTCAATCTCATTAAATTAATATTTACGTAAAGAAATGAAAACTTGGGTATAATTATCACTGCGCATTTATTAAAAACTTGTCAGTCTAGAAGTTTGGAAGCACTCGAACGACCGAAGCTAATTCATAGCTCCACCCATTCCATTTGATAAGTTACATCCAACTGGTGCAGTTTCAGTTTCAGTTATTTACGGTTCACAAGGACCCACAACGTTCCGTCCGGCAGTCCCTTCAATGGATTTACCGCCTCAGTCTCCTACAATGAAAATATCAAATCCGGATAGCACATGAAGATACCAGATCCTATAATGGAGATATCAAATCCCATCAAATATGGATATCAAATGGAGATATCGAATCCTATCAAATCCGGATATCCAGTGGATATCAGATCCAATAATGGAGATATCAAATTATATAAACGGCGCTATCAAAACTAGAAGCCAACAAAGAAAAACCTAAATATTGTTGTTACTATGCAAAAGGCGGCGTGCAATAAGGGACAAGCGTGCACGATAAACAATATGCCAAGCGCCGTTTGCACGAGTACAAAAATTAAACTGACCTTCATGACTGACCTACTCCACAAAATGACCTTTCAGCCAAAACTAAAATAATATATATTTATATGGTCATTTCAAACCTGTTCCCAAACCGACCAATGCCAGCTCATTCGCTTCAAGATTTGTCACTGAACCACTCCATTGTTAGTCCGCCCTCACGCAAACCTATTTTCACTCTTCCCTGGTGGTTTATTTTATACATTCCTTCGTATTTTGTTTTCTTTGATTTTTCACCTTTAAATTGACGTTGACTACTCATGGTGTCTTAAAGACAAAGTCAAACAGTCACGCAGAAAATGCTCAAAAATAGTATCGATTCCTTGACGCAATGCAACTCCTCCTCCCGGTGTCCTACAAACCGTTCTCTCAGCAGGGCACTGGGTCTACAAAAATACCTGTTGAACCCCCAAACCTTAAAGCCACAGTATCCTTCCAGTAGCCACTGAAGGGCGGTGCACCGTCGCTAGAAGTGGCAAAGAAACAGGAATCTAAATTACAAACTGTACATCTAAACACCGATGACAACGATTCACACGGCATTAAATTTCTCCAGTTAAGTACATCATTTGTGTAGCTTCAACGAGAGAACTTCATCAATACGGTACAAATAGCCTCTACGCGAGTGAGTGTATACAGTTCTTGGTTGATTACCCCATTGTTGAAAACGAGTAAAAAATGGACCTGTAACAAAGGACGTTGTGTCGGCCGCAAAGGAAATTTCAAGTTGCACTTCTAAATAAAGTCTGAAAGCTTGTTTATTGTTGACTATCATTTATTGCTCAAAACTATATGTACACTTCTTAACACATATATGGGAAGAAGTATTTATAAACATGCAAACAGGACACTTACTTCGCCAAATTTTAAAATATTTTTATTTCATAAAACCTTCCCACATTTCCATACGTCAGCTAATGACGTAAACAGGACTATTGACGCGTTTTAAGACTCCAGTGGAAAAACTGTGGACCAATCAATAGCTAAAAAATGGTAGACAAATATTTCACTATTGAAAACACGAAAAAGTTACATGATACATCTACTTTATAACATTAAAAATGATCAATAGGTTAAGCAATACATACTTTCAGTGTTCCAATATTTCTCTCCGACAACAATCGATCTTTAATCCTATCCTTGAAGTGACAACAGACATTATCGTTTACAGGGAAAACATAGTTATTAACTTGGCAGATATCAATGGAACCTTTTGTCAACGGTAGACAAGAACTGATAAAAAAAAAATCACAGGCTCATAATCGTATTCACTTGGATTAACAATGGCCTTACAATTGTTGTTGATTCAAACGCACCTCCACTGAATGAGTTACTTGCACAAAGAATAGCCTTCAACATATTAGAAGAGCCCAGTAGAGAAGAAAAAAAAAGAAAAAGAAAAAATGAAGGAACTGGGGTGAAGTGCGAGCGAAAAATGTAGGTCATCCGCACAGTTGCACTTGACTTTGCCACAAGAAGCACTTACTTCAAAAGTTGCGTTCCGCCCTTGAACTGTTATGAGGCTTAATTAATTGTAAGTTTTGTCTTAGAATTTCTCGGCCTGTTTGCTGCTTATTGTGTGCATCCAGAATTTATGTTATCAAAACCAGTCTCACGCACACATTACTTAAAACAGTAGTAGTGGGAGTAAATAATCGAATGCTCTATTATTTCGATATGTACTTTCCCAGTTAACAGTAATCAACACCTACGATCTACTCAATTATGAGCAGATCGTAGGTGTAAGTAGTTTCTTAATCTTAATCTACACAGTCACTATTGCTAAACGTAAGTGATTCAGTGTGGCTGGAAGCATTCTGCACTAAGGGGCTTACAGACAAAATGATGGATTCGGCTCTGATTACAGATCAAACGTTCTGAATTTTCCCGAATCCCATGTTAAGAGGCAGTTTGATCGTCTTTGGATCACTTGTTTTTATTCCTTTTAACTCAAATGCAAAATACATGACTCAACATGGCACGGATGACTTAGGTTCAGCTCTCGCTAATACGGGATGAACTTCAATTCTTCATAAGCTAAGATCCCAGGGTACTGATAGATCAGTCATCGTCTGTTAAACACTGCTTGGACATCAGGGTTTTCAGAAGGAAAACTTATTCAAAATTACAGGGAATCAGGGAGATGAATGTTCTTCATACCCACCCTTCCCTCCCCCCACTATACTTAAGCTAAAGGCAGTAGCATACATAAGGGAGGGGGGGGGGCCGCACTCTGGCATCTTTTGAGCAGGTCTGGTCTAGCACCTTTGATAAGATTGTCACCACTATATCTCCTAGTTTCTCATTCTTTCAATTTGTATGCTATTTGCTATGAAAACGACTCATCTCAACAGCTTTAGTCTTTTTAGTTTTCTGTAGAAGAAAACTATTGAGATGGCTATTGTCTATCTGTCTGCACTTTTTCTGTCCGCCCTCTGATCTTAAAAACTACTAAGGCCAGAGGGGTGCAAGTTGGTATGTTGATCATCCACACGCCAATCATCAAACTTACCAAATTGCAGCTCTCTAGCCTCAGTAGTTTTTATTTTATTTAAGGTTAAAGTTAGCCATAATCATGCATCTGGCACAGCCGAGTCCTATTCCGGAAACGTCTGGGGAACAACTGCGTGATGCCCGATCATAGCTGAGATTTTCATACTGCAGCATATCGACAGTTTCATAGAGCTTTATTCGCTGTACAGAAAACTCGATTGCGCAGAAACAACTTCGGCGCATTTTTTACTTGCTTTTCCGTTGCATTCAACATCTACACGTTGCCATAAAAGAGAACTGGCTCAAACAATCCCTTCATGAATTTCAAGCTTGAGAAAACCCAAGAATCAAAAAATCTCTGAACATGCCTTCATACATGTCTTAGTTTTAACTATTCTGTGGCTCACCTGTTCTCCCATCCTACTATCATTCATTATATTTGCTCCTAACTTAGAATGATCCTTTTTCTTTCGCCCTCTATCCATGTTAGCATTTTTAAGTCCACCTTCCAGATTTCCATTACAACCTTTGTCACATTTAAACTCAACCCTCTCCTCTTCTAAACATTACCAGTTTAGGAAGCTTTCTTCAATATAGCCAGTTAGCACTGCATCATCTGCAAACAACTATTCCACATTCCCTTCGAGACTCATTTCCTCATCGTATGAATTTACGCCTTCATCTACAAATCCATCACTGAAGATTTATACTGAATCACCCTAATCGCACTTATTTTCTCAACATACCAGACACTTCCGTTAAATATTCAATCACACGCTTTACTTCCATGATAAAAGCTTTTAAATCCTCACATACATTTTCAACACCTTCCACATTCCCTCTACTGAATTTATCACCATATTTTAGGTTCATGTATGTTATGTACAGCTTTCTCCATTCGCTTTAAAATTGTTCCAAGAATCTGTTTCAGAGCAAACACTTTATGCATGCAGACTCGTCCTCCATGTCTAAACACTGTTTTTCAACCATCAAAATCCTACCACACTCTTTCTCTGGTACACTAAGTAGCGTTATGACCGTATAACTCTTACAATTGCCTCTATCACCTTTACCGTCATACAACAGAAAAATTATTCCTTTCACCCATTCCTTTAGACCCTCGCCCTTATCACCACAAATCATCGAAATTCTCTGACGACATCTGTAATAAAGCTTCTCTAATACCATTATCTGCCAATATCATTATACAATATATATATATATATATATATATATATATATATATATATATATATATATATATATATATATATATATATATATATATATATATATATATATATATATTATTACAAACATCATACTGTTTGACCTCTGTTCTTTGATCTAGTAGAAACATAACCAAAAAAAAAACATAAGAGAAAGCACAAAAAAAAAAGCCTTCTCTGGGTAAAGCAGCTGAGGGAGCAAAGCCAGAGAGCTGGTTGTTGTGTTTCAAATCTCCAACCGTCTTAGAGGATTATAAATTTAGTTTAGGGACCTATCCAACAGGGTAGGTTTTACCAGGGCCACCTTTAGCTAGTGTATATCTTAAGCTCACTTTTCCCTGAACTTCGTACTGGCGAGTTTTTGTCATTTTTCAGGTTGCCTGCAGGCTACTACATGGGAGGCATCCTACAAGCAAACACCCACACACTCCAACAGGTCGGGAGTCCAGCAGTAACCAGTAGTGAGAGCACAAGCACAGACTCACACTCTCTCTCTCAGCCTTCCCCTTTGTCTTTTTAACCTTTGTGGAACCGACGAGAAATTGCCTCAACAGAACCCGGGTGTCGGATGCAAGTGATCATATTTAACTACCATACGGTAAGTCTGAAGATGACAATTACTCCCAGTTCCTCCCTTTAGCTCTCCCCCTTATTTCCTAGTTCAAGTTTCTCTCTTATCAGTCACTGACTAAGGAAATCCTAGTAAAACCATATCCCATTTATGAAGTCAATTATATGAAGTACAATTAGTGTTGCCTAGTGAGATTGCATAAAGTATCCTCCATGGTGTTAACATAATATTCTTGATTTAAGATACACCCCTTGCAGTCAACTAATGATAAGTGAGAGGTTATGGAATTCAAGTGTTATCTGGATACATCTCTTTATCTTGGAACCTGGTCATACC
The DNA here is from genome assembly GCF_040412425.1 of Macrobrachium rosenbergii. NCBI lineage: Eukaryota > Metazoa > Arthropoda > Malacostraca > Decapoda > Palaemonidae > Macrobrachium > Macrobrachium rosenbergii. The sequence goes on from NC_089743.1 coordinate 5,557,269, forward strand.
CTTGTTTGGAGAAGGACCAGCCATAATATACTCGAGAACTGCTTATAAAAGCGTCACAAGAGTTTCTCAGCTGTTGGGTCATGGCCTAGCGTAGGGTGAAATATTGAGTCCGAAGTGGGACGAAGTTGGAGCTGTTATTAGCTCCTGTAAGATTTTCCTAATTTCATTTATTTTTATGTTGAACTTGATGGTTGATTAATATGGCTGATTTAATTCGTGTGTTCAAAATAAATCAATACATTCAGTAACCTAGTTTCAACTGGTGACCAAATCTAATTAAGTTAATTATCTGTGTTTTGGTAACTTGTAGCCTTAATTGATAGGATTATGTGGGTCTTAGGTAAAGCAAGTCCACATAACTCACAGTAATTAATAATTAAACTCATCAGCTGGATGACCCACATAAATATATATATATATACATAATATATATATATATATATATATATATATATATATATATATATATATATATATATATATATATATATATATATAACATATACAGTAACCCCTGTATTCGCGGTCTTATGATTCGTGGACTCACTATTCGCAGATTTCTCTATGGAACATATATATATATACATTATTTGCTGAAAATCTGCCCATTCATGGTACTTTTCACTGAGAAATATTCATTGATTACTGTATTTTCATCTCATTTTCATGACTAATGGCACTTTTTGTGATAAAACTATTAAAATACTCAGGTAGTGCACGAGTTACGATAGATCACCTTACGATAATTTGATTTTGCAATGGGGTAAGCAATTAATACCAATACGACAATATTTAAAAAATATTTTTAAATTTCCCGCGGGAGCATGCAGCAGCGTACAATCAGGCAGCGAGAGAGACCAAATTACAATAGACCAACTTCTTTTCCTCCAACTCTTTATCCCATCTTTTAGTTAAAAAAGTAAGAGAGAATAATAAAAGTATTGTTAGTAACGTTATACTCTTGCATAAATGCGTACAGCCATAAACAACTGACCGAGAAACTGCTGATTTGTTTATCATTGAATCGGATAACAACAGCCCTTTTGCTTGTATTTCAACCATCGTATGGTAATACACAATTACCAAAGATTATGGTACAAATGATGTTAAGTAGAATAGGACTGATATTTTTTTACATTATACCCTTATTCGGTATGGATAAAACGATTGGCAAGGAAATATACTGCAAGCTGTAGCTGAAGCTGAGAAAACAATGTCCAAGCTGCTAATGACTATAAATTATTGTGCATCAGCAACATGGATGAAACTCGACTGTAATTAAAATTGGAGAGAAAGAACTTTTAATCAAAACTACTAGGCATGAAAGAATACATTACTGCTATTTTTACGCCGATAAACGATAAATATTTAAAGCTCCTATTATGGTGAAATGAAGTGAAAATAGTGAATGGAATCTTGATTTTTTTACACAAAACAAATACCCCAAAACAGCCAACGTCATCTATTAACAAAAAAAATGTCTAAATTAATTTCACAATGAGACGTATTTAAGTTATATTTCGACTTAAAAACACTTCATATAACAAAAAATAACCTTGCCACATATAAATAAAGTATCTAGATATTCATTTACGCTAACTACAAGCAAGAAAAGTGCTCTGAACTGAGTTAAATATGGCAAAATAAACTGACCGTGTAATCAACTTCAAAACCAAAGCATTGATCACTATGACTGCAATTTATGATACAAAAGCAATATAAGAATATATACAATATTATGGGATACAGTGAATTAAGGCATAACATTTTAAAAGATCCATGAAAAATATGTATATTCGTTATGTTGATGTTTTTATAACATGATATGTGAATGTTAGTGCAGCAGATTGCTGTAAAAATCGTTCAGATAGTGAAACAAGCATGAAATTTGGCACAAACATTCCTAAGACTACGCTCTCTTAGAAAAGGGCGCTGGCCACCTGAAAATCAAGATGGCGGCTATTTTTCAAAATGGCCGCCATCTATGTTAATTCACTGGTTTGGGAGCATCTATTGGATGGAATATGCCAGTTTTTTTAAACCTCGACTTTTAGGTTATAAAAATGTTCCATACCACACATTTTATTGAAAACCCTTACTAAATGAATTGTAACCAAGATGGCGTACAAAATGGTTGCCATAAAGTTTTTTTTCTATCCACAGCGCTGCAGAACATAGAGACCAACTGTTTTTATTTAATGGTATATTCATGTGATCAGACAGTTTAACTAATATGCTATTTTCAACTGAAATAGTAATGGTATGGTCACATACAACATTGTGTCTAAGACTGTAACCATAAAAAGAAAAAAAGAGAAATACGGACTAAGCGCAACCAATCTATGTATAGGTCTCTCAACCTACACCTTTGAAAAATTCGAGGATAAGAAGGTAGGCATAGCATGACACGTTGGATGCTCCAAGCTAGATTATCTACTGAAGAGAGGGCAATATTTATCTAGACTTCACATTTGCAAGTGCACAGAGCTGTGCAGGAAGACCCAGCAGCAGCACTTGCACCTTTCCCGACAGCCTGCTTTGCATCCACATTTGGTAAGCTGTTGGCAACTCTTGGCTAAGGGCGAGTTGGTTGTCCAGAGGACTTGCCATGCTTCACCAGACTTTTGCCATCCCCACTCAGCAGGGTTCTCTGGCTGTGGCTGACACTGGGTGGCCTGCCCCCACACACAACCAGCCTGGTACGCAGCACGCTTGGTGTGTTGGAGGAGAGCTCCCCTGGTTGGTGGAATGGCCTCATATGCCCTTTGTTTTCTGGCAAACATATCAAGTCTAGCCTCATCCACAGTGCCAGCAGTGCTGGATCTTTCATACATAAGTATGACAAACCTCTCCAGGACCTTCAGGTCACTCTCTTCCACTCTGAGAGGGTAGTGACTCAGTTTGGAGAACACAGTGGAGGCCTCTGGAAAGATGTTCCATGTCTGCCAGGCGGTCTTCTTGCCCTTGCTCCGAGAGGCTGACACTGTATCACAGCCTGTGAACGCATGGAAGAAGAGCATGCCATTCACCTTCTCCCTGGCCCAGAGAGTTGCACTGGGTCATGCACAGCAATCCAGCGCAGGCTCTGGCCTTGGCCAAATGCCACCATAGCTTCTCTAGCCTAGATTGTGGAGAGTGGAGAAAGCACTGACTGCAACGACAAAGAACATCTGTGTCATTTGCTTTAACCGTGATGGTCTTGGCTCCATGTTCTGTGGCATATTTGGCATGGAGAAAGATGCGGTGTCAGCTTCCTCATGAGAGCACTTTTCCAGTCCCTGAAGACTAGCCTCATGAGTGCTGAGGACAGCAGACCCTTTCGTGGCAATGACAACATTTGTGGCAGACATCTGGGCAACTTTGTCTGCCAGGAACTGGAACTTTCTGTCTTGTTGGCATCGTGTCTTAGGAAATTGCGCCAGTTGGATGGAATTGTGTTCTTGTCTGTCACCTTGCGCCTTCCTCCTTGACCACGTTGGAGCCTGGTCTCAGCTTTGAGGCTGGATGTATTGTATACATCAAATACAAGATGTGATGATGTGTACTTGCTGCTATAGGATTGTATCACAGGCAGAAGTCGCAAAGTGCATAGCCCTCAAAGGTCTTTCCTTTCTTTGGTGGCAAGGCATGGTTAAAGCTGATCCATCTACAATGAGGACATCAGTCTTTGGTTCTTTGTCTTCTAGTGTAACATGACTCTCCAGGACCGAGGTCAGCTGAGACTTCTGACATGTGTACAGCCTACCACCCTCACTAAGGGAAGCTGGGAATGTTTGATTCTCGTGCTGGAAGAATTCCTGCAGATCACATTCACGGCTCTGACAGGATATAAACTGGGAATGGTGTTTCTCTGTCTTTGGAGTGTCTATGAGTTGTTGCTCCCTCTTTGTATCGGGAGTAGCAGTTGAACTGCATGAGCTGTGCAATGGCCTGGTCTGACTTTGATGCTCCAAATCGTAACTGTGACTTGATGTCAGCCCCATGCTCAACCATCCCTACAAACTGGAGCAGGAGAGGAGGCACAGAATTTCGTACACAAGCCTCAGAAAATGTGCCATCAAACCGTGACTGATGATCAAGTATAGACTTTCTGAGAATATTTGCTGCTTTAGCAATGATAACTGCCTCTGAAAGATCAGATGATTGAGCAAGTGCTTTTCCCACATCCTTTTGAAATGCAAGTAATACATCTCTGCCAGATTTATGAGCCTCAAGTTCTGGAATTTCTGCCAGAAGTTTGTCTTTGAGTCTCGTGGAATTTACACTTGGTGACTCTACACTAATTGTTCCAGACGTTGTTGGTAGAGGTGGCAATATCTGCCAGCCGAAATGTGACTGGATCATCTGAACAAAGGTTGTTTTCAACAATGTATGTCATCAGTTCTGACAGAACTAGTGGATACACATCTGATTCTGACTCAGTGCTACCTTGGTCTTTCTCCAAGGCTCCTCAGGTAGGACCTTTTTCTGTTGTAGAGGGCACAAAGACAGGCATGGTGATACTTAAACTCCTGTGCAATGACATCCCCACCAGTCAACTTAGCAAGGAGCTTGCCATCACTAAGTATCTCTGCACATTCACGCAATTTCAAGTCAAGGCCCTTAGTACTAGCCTGTCTGAGATCAGATGCAGGTGCCACTTTCTCACAGAAAATGCAAACTTCATTGTCATGACTGGTTGGCGCAGTTTTTGCGACTAGTCTCAGTGTTGCTGGTCTGGTCATTGGATTGTCGCTTTCTTGCACGGTCCAGTTTAGTGTTGTTAAACAACAAGCGACAGTTCACATGGTATTTTTGCTGCATTTTTCCTGAGAGTGGCCTCTATGCCATCACCTTCATCCAGCCTTGCTGGATCCATTATCAGTGGCATTTCATTAATTTCACTGAACATGGGAATGTTCCTTGCCAGCATTGTGTACCCATCATGGTCTAGGACATGATGACTTGGAGGTGATGTCAAGTGCTCACCTCTTTTGTCCTTCTGACAAAGACAACACAAACTCAGTTTGTTTTTCTACTGCTCAATATTGGATTGGCATCACATTCTGCCATGATTTCACTTTTGATTAAGGCCGAGGGTTATCCTTTTACCACCTTAAACAAAGCACACATTCCTGTATGGGATTCAACTAGGTTCGGTCTCCTACACCTAGCCCGATCATTCATCCAGTGCCATTTAAGTCCCGTGTGATCTGTACACCATCCGGGTAAGTACATGAACCATCATGTACAGCCCCATACCCTTGGCTCGGCTCTCCGCGCTGGCACATCCTGTCTATTCAGGTGCGGCTATCTAACTATAGCTGGTCTGGGGCTGTTAGAAAGCATTTGGGACACTAAACTAAACTATACTACAACTACTAGTCTAAGACTACAGGATTAGTAAAGCTGGATTAGCTGGCACTGAACCCCATGCTGAGTTACACAGCAGTGATGTCACCAGTGTGCCCTGGTTGTGTGCAGACATACACTCTTTTACATTTATTAATTTTCCTTCAAAATTGATGAGTTATTCGAAAGAGATGGCCTCATTAGGATCTAAAACCACAGAAACCAAGATCCATGCTTAAAACGATAATTGTTGAACGGGCATTATTTCTCATTATAATTATTATTTCTACCTTTTCTTGGCAGCCATATAGCCCCCATATTTAAAGGTAAACTGTACTGGGAAGCTACAGAAACATAATATTCACAAGAAATAGTATGGAAGAGCTTTACCATATTGCTAGAAGCAAATACATGCCATTCTAGTGAAAAAATTAGCCAAAATCTGTCGATACTGGCCGCCATCTTGGAATTTGGCCGCCATATTAAATTTTTGCGTGGCCAGCGCCCTTTTCTGATAGGGGGAACTTTAAGAGCACTTGTGCAAAATTTCATGCTTGTTTCACTATCTGAACGATTCTTATGAAATATGCAATTATCTGCTGCACTATGTGGAGTACAGTATAATGTAGGCTAGGCTACCGTATGTGTCTACGATATACCAAAGTGTAGGCTAAGCTAATTCTTGTTTGTTATTCAGTTTCTCTTTGTAGTGAATTATCATAAGTCACTCTGCATGAACTTCCAGAATTTGCTGACATTAATAATTACTATACCATGTATGTATAGAGTATACTTTATAGTGAAGGCTAGGCTACCATATTTGTATACATGGTACGGAATATTCTAGTGTAGGCTAGGCTATATTCGAGACATTTTTTCCAACAATCAATGGGTTTTTTGGAACCTAACCCCATCGCAAGTAGGATAATACCTGTATAAGCATTTTTAGATTTTTTGTGTGTTTGAACTATCAAAATAGGCAGCTCTAAGTGTTTTAGAAGGGTTCTACGTATTTGCGGGTTTTAACTATTCATGAGGGTTTACTGTGATTATTATATATATATATATATATATATATATATATATATATATATATATATATATATATATATATATATAATAATATATACTAATATACATATATATATAATATAATTATATAATATATATATATACAATATATATATATATAATATACATATATATATATATATATATATATATATATATATATATATATATATATATATATATATATATATATATACATATATATATATATATATAGTGTATGTGTAGTGTGCATTTGTATGATACTAAATGCTGTGGCTCAACAGTAGAGCAACTGGGTAGAACAGCAAAGTCCATGGTTCATTCTGGCCTGCCACCCACCAGTTACAGTGTCATATGGGGTTGAGAAAATTGCCATGGGAATGCGACCCCACTGAAAGGGATGTGCTAAAAATTGGAGAGCTCTACCCTTCAGGTTCCTTCCTCTCTCAAGGAGATAACGGCACATGGTGAAAATAAAACATAAAATGAATGGGTCTAAGTCTTAGCATCGATATTTAGGCAGACGTGCAGCTCGTCCATTCTCAGATAATCCATCATACAAAAATTACATAAAACACCCAGCAGATTATGTTCTGTTTCTTCAACCGGGAGATGTGTCACTCTCATGTTTTTCTGACTTGAGATAAGAGTTCTGCCACCCAGATGAGACGTCGTCTGCTTTCCTACGGAAGTCTTCAAGCGAAGTCATTCTGATGCAAAAGATTTCGTTCAAGTTTCTGGATTTAATATTTTCACTTCAGGGCAAGGAATGGGAAAGAATTTAAAAAGACACACAGCCGAATAAAACAACAAAAAAGAATGATTGATTGATTTGTCTTTACTAAAACTGGCGTCACAAAATCTAGGTTATTGACACCATAATAAACCTAAATAAATAGGAAGCTAAAAAAAAAAGGATTTCCCATAAGAAATTATATATATATATATATATATATATATATATATATATATATATATATATATATATATATATATATATATATATATATATATATATATATATATATATATAATATAATCATATATTTATAAATCATATGTTTAAATATACTAACCATACATACACACACTGTATATGTATATGATCTAAATTTTGTTGAGGAGGTCTGCCTCCCTAACAAAGATTCTATATTACAATCCTCCCCAAGAATCGTAGCTGGGGTAAAATGTCCATTTCTGTCATGTCCCCAAGAGAGGAGTCTATGCCTTACATTCCCAAGACCGGGCCATCTGACCAGCAAATGTCTCACAGTCAAGGGCACAATACAGTCGTCAATGAATGGAGGACTTTTGACTGACATCAAGAACCCATGAGTGAGTCTTGTATGTCCAATCCTTAATCTGCACAACATCGTTTCTAGTCTCCTTGGCATATAGGGATATGACCAAGGAGACTCTGATGACATAATACTGCGCATTTTATTATTCTCTTCAATATTTTCCCAAAGGGACTGACAAAGCTTCTGAAATTTCTGATCTACAAGAGGATACACATCCCGATATGGTAGTAGGCATTTTCTGGGTTCTGGGGAGGTGACTGCTGACTTAGCAAGTTGATCAGCTTGTTCATTCCCAACCAACCCAACATGGAAAGGCACACAGCAAAAAATTACCTCTTTACCTCTTCTTTTCACTAAAGCAGCCATCCCAATATCTCCAAAATCAGTGGGTGTAAAGGGTTAAAGATTCCAAAGACTGAAAAACACTTCTTGAGTCACACAAAATAGTAAAACCATTTCCATTCTGAGTTAAAATTTCTTTTATGGCCTTTAAAATTGCATGCAGTTCTGCTGTGAAAATAGATGCAACCAATGATAATCTCCTGCTTCTTTCTACATCAGGGAAGTCAACTCCAAAGCCAATGCCATCTGTGAAAACTGCAACGGAGTTATCATGGTGAGAGGAATGATCTAAAAATACGGCTAGCATTGCCTCAATGGGCATTGCTGCCTTTGTTGAAATAAAAACCGGGGTTCAATTCCCCGGCAGGCTGATGAAGAGTTAGAGGAATTTATCTCTGGTGATAGAAATTCATTTCTCGCTATAATGTGGTTCAGATTCCACAATAAGCTGTAGGTCCCATTGCTAAGTAACCAATTGGTTCTTAGCCACGTAAAATAAGTCTAATCCTTCGGGCCAGCCCTAGGAGAGCTGTTAATCAGCTCAGTGGTCTGGTAAAACTAAGGTGTACTTTTATTTACACCATTTTACCTCTTGAAGGTTCCAGGGGGGAACTGACTGAATACCTAGATGTTAAAACCTCCATCCTTGGCATGTTTAGTTGCCTGGTTATACCTTTTACTCTAAAGCAAATGGCTGAGGTTGCTTGGTATTTATAAAATTGCCAATGCCTTTCATTTCTGATACAAATGCTGATTAAGGATTTAGGGAGCCTGTTCCAGCTCTGAACCACCAGATGTTGGTAATCAAAATCCAGAGGCGTCTCACTAGTGTCTACAAACATGCTCTCAGTAGGAGATGACTTAAATGCTCCTGTAGCTAATCTTACTCCTCCATGATGGATTGAATTTAGCATTTTAAGGCTATTAGGTTTTGCCGAGATATACACTTCACACCCTTAAGTCAATTTTGAAAAGACTAAGGCTCGGTATAGTCTCTAACATTTCAGTTCAGTCTGCACCCCACGAAATGTGGGACACTTAACTTTCATCACAGTTATTGCTTTCAAGCATTTTGTCTTGATATATTTCAGATGTGGAATCCAAGTCAGCTTGCTATAAAAAATCTACTCAAGACTCTTAGTTTCACCAACACGTGGAATTCTCTGCCCATATATGGCAAAAGTGCATGATTGCTGTTTTAGTATCAGAAAACCTAAAGCCATTCAACTTAGCCCACTTTACTATATTATCAATGCACCACTGAAGGCGTACGTTCAGCCACTGCCATCCTTTTGCTGCAAAAAATATTGAAAGGTCTTCAACATAGTGTAAGTTACATCTGGGGAACTATTTTTGATACCCCATTGATTGCTAAGGCGAACATGGTTATGCTTAGAACACTTCCTTGTGGCACTCCTTCTTCTTGGTTGAATACATCTGATATTGTTGCTCTAACCTCAACCTGAAATAATCTATTCTTTAATAAACCTTGCTATAAAGAGCAAATTTCCTCTTAGGTTACATTCATAAAGAACCCTCAGAATGCCATATCAGTGACATGATGCTGTTTGCTAGCAAACTTCACATATTGAAGATTATATTCAAACCAACACATCAGTTGTGGAGTGCAAACTTCGAAAACCACACTAAGCAGCAACAGATATTTAAGACATTCCAAGTACCACATCAAACGAGTATTCACCATTTTTCTCTATCTACAGACGTGATGTCAATGCAATGGGACTATAATTCTATAATTCTCTGTTCTGAATGGGTCTTTCCCTTCCCTGTATTCACAAATGGCAGTAATTTTAACATCTCCCATAGCTTAGGGGAGATATGTTCTCGAAAAATTCTGTTAAGTAGGCTTAATATGAAAAATCTGGTATTTTCACAGGTATGTGTTGTATCATCCAGTCCAGGACCTGATTCACTACACTTACTCAAGGCTGATTCAAATTCCCTCACGGTAAAAGGTACATTGGATTCTTCATTCTTTGATGTATTGAAATCAGTCTTGTTCCATTAGCCTTCTTTAAGTAGAATAGGGTCTGTCATCATTTTTCTTTGCAGCATTAACAAAATGATTAGCAAACTCATTTGCCACTACCTAGGGATCTGCTACTTCACAACCACTAATCTTGATAAGTGGAGGTTGACAAGGAGTAAGTTTACCTGCTGTTTTTCTAACTCTCTTCCAAACTAATGCCTGAGGTGGTTTTGAATTTAATGATATGAAAATTGTTCAAGATTCCTTTCAAGCCTTTTTAATTTCCTTGCGGAAATGAGCTCTTGCTTTTTGAAATTCAATACAGTAATACTCGCATTTTCCTCCGAGGTACCTAGTGAAAGCTGACCTTAAAGTTCTAAGAGTTTCCTGGCATTTACAAGTCGACCAGGCGGTGGATAAATATGCTCAAAGTCCTAGGTATTGACAGAAGACCAGCTGAGAATTTAATTGTATTGAAAAAAATCAAGGGCATCATCTACAGAGGGAAAGTCATCAGCTGAGTCATCCATTGAGCTGTGTTCTTGGAATGTTTCCCAATCAGTTTTACCAATGTTCCATTTAAGTAGCCTTGAAGATGGAGGATTTGATGTTACGTTCAAGACAATTGGAAAGTGGTTACTAGTAAATCTATCATTTATCACCCTCCAACTGAAGTCAATAAGGCAATCATCACTGCATATGGATAAGTCAATTGCTGATAATGTGCCTGCTTAAACATGAAAATGTGTGGACTCACTTTCTATGATGGAACACACATGATTTCCCCCTTTGACTGGTAATATCACCCCAAAAGAGGGTTTCTACTATTCATAACACTCAGAATAAGAAAGGGGCGTGGTAGCTGTTGAGTAAGGGATTTAAATTCATCAATAGGGAAGACTTCACTAAGTGGTAGGTAGAGAGAGCATACTGAATATTTTCTTTGCAAATGAATTTGTACACCTGTCACTTGCAGTGCTGACTGGATACTAACAAGATTTTGTGGGGTGTCATTACTAATATGTAAAACTACACCCTCATTGCTTCCTATGTTAATGTTATAGGATTAATGATAGGCTGTATACTCTAGTGGACATGGACATGCATTATTACCATTCAAAGTCTCCTGCAAAGCTATACATACAGGAGACACTTTTGTTATGAGCAACCTTAGTTCTACCCATTTAGCTCTTAATTCCTAACAGTTCCACTGAAGAAAATGAATGAATTTTACTTAGATTTTGAGACTGTCAAACTGGAGCCTCTTTTTAGTGATTTTACTTTACTGCCTTGCTCCTGCTTTTTTCTGGAAGGAGACTGATTGCTTATAGCTGCCATCCGTTTCAGATGATTATCAGTCTCAAGAACATCAGACAAAGGTGGCGCTGCCTGAGGAGTGGGTGTGGGGGTCAGAAAAAATAGGTGTAGCCTCCAAAGCGTCAGAAGCACCAGTTACAGTTGGAGCAGGCTCCATGGTGACAAGCTCCAGATACTGATAATACAGCCTCTAATGAGGCAGGGGTGCCAGCCATAGCTGATACGGCCTCCAAAGAGGCCGACACACCAGGTATAGCTGGAGCAGCCTCCAGAGAAGAGGGGGTGCCAGGTACATCTGGCACTGCCTCCAAAGAGGTGCGAGCACCAGAAATCACTGGCACTACCTCCAAAGAGGCAGGAGAGCCAGAAATAACTGGCACTGCCTCCCAAGAAGCAGGAATGCCAAAAACAACTGGTGCAGCCTCCAAAGAGGCTGGAGTACAGGTCTCCGCTGATCTTCCCTTTATATTGCCAACGGAAGAACCTCTGGTAACATTTATCTTCAGTTAGCAGCAATACTGGAAAAGGACATTCCTGGTTTAGCATACTGGTTTAATACCTTCTAATTTGCCTCTCTAAATGTGATATGTTCAGTTACCCTTAATATCTGGATTTCTTTTTCCATGATGTACACATCACAATTCTGTTAAGATGGATGACTATCTCCACAATGTATACATCTTGCTTCTTTATAACATATAGCATGCTCTGGTTCACTGCATTTAACACATGTGGCAGGCTTGCCTTGTAGCTTCTGCCCACAAGACACTAACATGTGTCCAAACTTTTGACAATAAAAACATATCTTTTTGGGATATATTGCTTAACATTTAATTGTAACCATGCTGCTTTATTACATTAGGTAAGAGAGTCGAATTAAATGCAATAATTAAATCTGGAAGTGGAACTAAAGATCCATTAATCAACTTCATTCTTTCAACTCTAATCACACCTTGACCTTTTAATTCTATCGATAAACAAATATGGGAGGCCAGTTCCTTTCTTTCCACATTAAATTCACATTTATTTACAGAGAAAAGTCAGAAAATGACTCAGTAAATTTAGGAAACCCACTGAAAGCCTGACCAATTCATCTTTTTAATATTCGAATGTTGTCGAAATTCTGAATCACACCGCGAACGTACATGCGAGCACACACGCGTGCAGCTGCACAAGACATAACACACTCCACGAAAACAAAAAGCGAACTAATCGTTACAGGAGATTGATCTTCTGCCTCCAAGCCTTCTGAAGGGGCAGACTGATTGATCTTCTTTGACCATTTCTCCCGCCGGTGGATGGATAAAAACAATTGTGTGCGTGTTAGAGAGAGAGAGAGAGAGAGAGAGAGAGAGAGAGAGAGAGAGAGAGAGAGAGAGAGAGTTAACAATTTAAGTACATACAAACATATGTATGTCACAAAATCCAAATATAAGTACCACATATACATTAAATATGTATAATTATATGTAACTTTATACACACACACACACACATACACACACACACACACACACACACACACACACATATATATATATATATATATATATATATATATATATATATATATATATATATATATATATATATATATATACTGTTACGAGCTTAGAGGGGAGATAGTGTGTACTGGGCCTTGAAGCAATAATTTACCAATAAAAGAAAACCCCTCGTAAGCCCATAAACTAAGGAAATGCAAAAATAACAAAGAATTGGTAGTCGCCAAGCAAACGTGGGTCTCTTAACAGTAATTTATTATTTACAATCACAACGTGGAAGAGATTACCAAGGAAACTGGGCAGTTTCACTAATTAAGTTGGGAATTTACATAACAGCAATGATTGAGCGAATTGGATAACGCGTCACAATTATGAATACTGGTCACTTGCAGGTGGTCCCTTCAGCCAGTTAGGCCAGAATTCTTATCAACCCGGTAGGGGCTGTTTTCTTCAGGCAGTCGGGAAACAGAATCACAGCTCGGCTGGTAAAGGCACTAATCACACTCCTGGGAATGAGACAGTTCCAGGTCAGACTAACACTGAGATTACACTCTCTAAATAATTGAATAAACGCAAGAATTGGAGGCAGATCCTTTACTCAATTGCTAGCAAGGGGTACGTTATACACTGACAAGGAATTACACATGAGCTGTAGGTACACTGTTCAAGTTGCTTGAGCACTGAAATGTGAGAGAGAGATAATAAAATGAGTCAAAGAAACAGATATTGGCCAACCAAATTAGCACCGACGTCCGGGAAGTGGTACTTATGTCCAGCGTGAGAAAGTGCGAGTTCCGAAAGTCACCCCGGCTCTGGGGTTTGTGCAGGCAGAAGTTACCCGTTATGACCCGTCTCCTAGACTGATCTGTCTTGAACTGCCTTGATGGAATGACCTCTGTTTGTGAGGCCTGAGTTTTTATTGGAGGCAACGCTTTAGGTTACGGATGTTGGGTGGTAAATTGAGTTTTGGGATTGAGACGGGGAACAGCTCTTTTACCCCCGCACGTATTCCCCTGAGACTCATAAAGACCCCCTCCCTGAAAAAGATGAGACCCTTACTGTCAAAAGCTCTAACACTACTATAAACATATTATAGGTCTATGGGTATCCATCTTTCCCCTACCGCCTGGTATTTTTGCCATAAGGGATTAATAGTTAGCGATTCAGCAGCGATATTTATAAAAATACATTACATATATAAAGTATGCTTTATGTATACTCTATATATGTAATATACAGTGTATATATATCTGTATATATATTATATATGTGTATATATATATGTATATATATCGTTTCCTCAAGAAAGGAAAGACTCAGGTAAAAATGTTATCAACAAGTCACTCTCATCAAATCTTATGCGACCCACTTTTTCATCCTCTTTGTTTCTTAGTCTAGGAACGGACTAAAAAAAATTAACCTGACTATTCCAACGGTCATTGCACAAAAATTAACGAGACTCCCGATGAGAAACTCTCTCTCTCTCTCTCTCTCTCTCTCTCTGAATGTTACGGTTTAACTAGGTCAATTATTTAATGCGTCTAAATACTCATATCGAACACGTCTCAGTAATTCATGAATAGACATCAGTTACACAGTAACAGAAAAATTAAATATATATAAAGAGGTAAAGAATAAACACGATGAATGGTCAATATCGGTCTCGTCTCCATAGCCAGCCCTTATCTTTTAACGCAAAAAGCGCCAAAAATGCTTAATGAGGAACAGAACACTGTTCCAGCATTTAACGACCAATTTCCATGATCCAATAACAACAGGCGAGTTCTTGTCTTGCACTATCCAATCACATGATATCCTAGGCTCAAGTGCACTCCATCTTCGCAATCAAAAATGTACACTTTGGAAACCGTCGGTGAAAACTGGCCTCGTTACTTCCTGTCGACAAAAATATACAACTGGTTTTTTGCCGTCATAAAACTTCCAATCTAGTCGTTTTAAATAGCCTTTATGCATTGCGTTTCTCGAATGCAATAGCTGAATCAGTACACGTCTGTTCTGTTGAGCAATCGAACGTGTGATCTACTATGCTCAGGGAGTGACGTGGCGAAATGCGAAGCTTTGATTTGATTTTTTTGGTGATATATTCTTTGTATAATGTAAAATTCTGTAACGTGCGCCGATGGCTGCACTGTTAATTTAAGGCAACCTCTACGATCGCATTTCCGAGGGAGTAATTGGGTTTGCTGTTGCAAATATTCGAATGCTCCAGAACAAAGCCTCGCGCTGGTCCTATAAATACGCCGGATAACGCCATAATATAATACGCGTCACTTCTCTCCCATACAACGTACATATACGGTTAAGACTTTCCGGTTGTGATCCGTGGCCAAGTCCGGTCACTACAGTTAATATCTTTGTTATCATCTGTTGTACAGAGACATGGATCGTGTCTAGAACTCCCTGTGATCGTGAAGAGTTGTTCTGTGGCTATAGTGAAGTCAGAGCTTTGGATTTACGCAATTTTTGCGAGTTAAATGACCCACTCACCTCCAGAAATTTTCATAAGTTTTTCCCGTGAATTTATCATTTCATGCTAATTAGCTATTGAGAGTCACGTAGATTGCCTTAAGTTTCGTGAGGCGCAACTCTGAGTAACTTTGTCAATTTCCTATATTTTTTCAGTGCCCATATTTCTTGGGACCACGAGGTCCATCCTTTGTTAGCATAGCTGTCTCCAGGTTGGAATAGTTTGAATCCATTGTTGCTATTTCCTTATTAACGTAAACGCGGGCAGCTAGGGCAATGTAGATTCTAATTTTTTGCATCAAAATAGTAACATTCTAACCTGTTTGTGCGCCATCCTACCACCTGTGATTCCGGTTTGCAGTCATGCCGTAAGGACTGCGCATCTCAGCCCACAACACCGGGCCTCGAACTCTTAAATATACAGTCCATTCAACAAATATCGAGAAAAATTCTCAAAACTTCCAGTAAGAAAAAAAAAATAGGGGGAGGTTCATTAACGACAACTCTCATGAAAACAAAACGACCACTCCAGTCTCCTTGTTCAAATCCTGACAAACGACAACCCGTGCCTGTTCCCTTCCAACATAGCCTACATTTTGCGATTATGGTTTTGTTTAACCAGGCAAAATGAAAATGATTTCAAAACACAGGGTGAGCCAAAACAACGTGACCAAATATAACTACGGCATATACATTTTCTTTTGCGATTTCCTTTCGGTGAAAGTTTGTAGCAACTCATTCTACAATGGAGCCAAGTTGCAAATGAATACTGTCAATGCTTGCCACTGCATTACTTGGCCTGTATTTTTCACTTCTTATTTACGCCTTTACCTGTCTATTTAGTTATGAATTTTCCTGAGTGGTGGTGTTACATCATTTTCCTCCTCATGTCTTCACGAACACAAGGAGGAAAGGAGTCCTACAGTGAATTAAGATATTGGAATCAGTCATTTTGAATTCCTGCATGAATTGCAAGATTGTTATCATCATCATTATTGAACAAACTTTCCGGCAGAAAAAGCCGGAAGTTCATGATAAGGATGAGGTTGCAAGTTTTTTTAACTAGAAAAATCTTGCTGCAATATTTCATAAGCCGTTGGTGAAATCGGGAGAAATCAAGAAAGAACAATTAGAAAAACTTCATCATTCAAATTGATTAACAAACGAAGAAATAAAACAAGCAAGGAGTAGTTTTGTTCAACAGTTTTAAGAAATTTCCACAAATAGCAAAATGATAATACGTGCGTCTTAAAGTCCAAGCCAAAACTAATATGACGAAGAGAAAGGTTTCTCTGAAAATCCCGGAATGGTGGCGACCCTCTGACGATTTCTGCAGAGGGATAAAGGCCTCGCGTCTGTGGATAAACCAGGAACCTCGAGTTTCGACGAGGGGAAGAGGCGGGCTCTTTTATTTGTCTTTTCTTTCCATTCCTCTCAATCATTTCTGCGTGTGTATTTAAAGCTCATGCTCTCACTCTCTACCTGGATTTATATGAAGGAATATCGTGTAGGTTGTGAATAACCGTACGAATAATGTTTACTTACACGTGGAATACAAAAGGTACCCATATCGTATACATGTTTGGTTTTCTCTGGAGCTCACGTAAATTGTGAGAATCTGCTTACACTACGTGTTTGTATTTGTATAGTATAGAGTATAATGAAATTTCATTACGCTCATCTGAAATAATTTGCACTGCGTCATCCGTGTCCCCTCTCCCGCTTAGAACTTCTCTTCTTCAGTGAAATCTACGTATTGGTTTTAGCTCTTCACTTTTCATTCACATTTAAAGGTCGCCCTCAGTGTGAAAATCACTGCACGATTTACCTTTACCGCCATTTTTTCGTCTAGATAAATATAACAATAATAACTACTTTCCCATATCGTCCCAACATAGACGAGAGAACAGAAATCAAGAAAAACGTCTTTCTTCTGCCCGACTGCCATTGAAGGAGACGGTCAGTGATGGCATCCGATAAGGGTCGTGTCCATGTAACATCCAGTCTACCTTTCATAACTGTAATAGAAAGAGGACACGGGTGAGGAGGGCAGACCCCCATACCCCCACCACCTCTTCCCAAGCCAACCCTCTCCAAGTCTTGTGTCCAGTGTAACAGGACCCCAAAGAGGCGTGATGACTGCACTGGTAATGGCTACTGGAAATACGCTGACAGGTAATGGACCACCACCACCTGCGAGTCACTAAAGGAAGGGAAAGAGACCCAAGGATAACAAGCCCTGTCTTCCACGTCTGTGAAATTTTGGAATTGATTCCTGTGTCTCTGAAGTGTGGATCTTTTGCTTTATGGAGTCTCTCATCTGGCACATTAAATCTACATTCTCTTCTATTCACTTTCATAATGAACAATGCTTCTGGTTATTGATAGCCATTAAGTCCACAATCGCGCAAGTGCAAAGGAAATATTCTCGCTCTCTCAAAACGCGAGACATGTTTCTCCCGGGTCAGACTTTCGCTTTTAGCTTCCGAAGTTTTTAGATTTCTTAAAAATGTTAGCTGGGGGAGGCCATTCCAGATAAAATACGCTATGTGCCCGAAACATATACTTATGTAGAAACAGATGCTCATACACATCTCGGAAGACAGTAACTGAAATTATACTGATACGTACCGTTGTGAATGAGTTTACATCCACACAACACAAGGTTATAAACATGTCCTTACATCTGCAAAATGGGAGAGATTATAAAGGAACAACATTCCTTTTGATTTTGAGTTCAAGGGATAAACGGATCACAGGGAGATTTGTCTCCCCGCTCAGTTTTCTTCATTCTAAACTTGGGGCTTTTTTCTCTCGTTATAGCTCTCTCTCTCTCTCTCTCTCTCTCTCTCTCTCTCTCTCTCTCTCTCTCTCTTCTTTAGCATGAACACTATCCGAAATGGTGACAGAAAGTTCCTTCAAGGGATGAAAATAAGATAGAGCGCGCCCCTGAACGTCCTCCACACACCCAAAGACACAGCAGCCAACTGCAACCGCGTTGAAGAGGTCGTTCCAAGAGCGGGGTACGTACAGTCCAAAAAATGACAGACTGTTTTTCACCCTGTTTCACAAACGCTCTTTGACGACCATTGTCATTATTTTCATAATAAATCGGTGGTGGCTTATTCTTACTGCTTTGGATTCTCGGGCGTCACTTGGATCCAGTGTCCCTACAAATCACTGCAGACCTCTGCAATTTCCTAATCAACGACTATTGAGATGAGGCTGCAAGCATGCCCATATTATTATTTATATATAATAAAGGACTTGGGATTGAGTGAGATATATTGAAATAGTGAAAAAATGCTACAAAGTGAGTTCCAAAACCATGCCTTCTTCACCAATTCAATGTTATGGTAAATTTATTATCTTCATATTCAATCGCAAAACTGATACTAGTGTGAAAACTGTTGATGAAATTATGAAAATAAAACAGCGTGTTCTCTGTTTGCAAGTTGCTAGCGTATCTTCTACGCAGGAGACTTCGATCAAGAACTTCTTCCTCTAGAAATCCTTTCACAGCGATTCTTTCTAGGAATCCTTTCACAACGAGATTCTTTCTAGGAATCCTCTCACAACGAAATTCTTTATAGGAATCCTCTCACAACGAGAGTCTTTCTTTGGGGAATCCCAGGAATTCTCACAACGAGATTCTTTCTAGGAATCCTCTCACAACGAAATTCTTTCTAGGAATCCTCTCACACCGAGACTCTTTCTAGGAATCCTCTCAACGATATTCTTTCTGGGAATCCTCTCACAACGAGATTCTTTCTGGGAATCCTTTCACAACGAGATTCTTTCTGGGAATCCTCTCACAACGAGATTCTTTCTAGGAATCCTCTCACAGCGAGATTCATTCTGGGAATCCTCTCACAACGAGATTCATTCTGGGAATCCTCTCACAACGAGATTCTTTCCAGGAATCCTCTCACAACGAGATTCTTTCTAGGAATCCTTTCACAACGAGATTCTTTCTGGGAATCCTCTCACAACGAGATTCTTTCTAGGAATCCTCTCACAACGAGATTCTTTCTAGGAATCCTTTCACAACGAGGTTCTCTCTAGGAATCCTCTCAACGAGATTCTTTATAGGAATCCTCTCACAACGAGATTCTTTCTAGGAATCCTTTCACAACGAGATTCTTTCTAGGAATCCTCTCACAACGAGATTCTTTCTGGGAATCCTTTCAAAACGAGATTCTTTCTAGAAATCCTCTCACAGTGAGATTCTTTCTAGGAATCCTCTCACAACGAGATTCTTTCTAGGAATCCTTTCACAACGAGATTCTTTCTAGGAATCCTCTCACAACGAGATTCTTTCTGGGAATCCTTTCAAAACGAGATTCTTTCTAGAAATCCTCTCACAACAAGATTCTTTCTGGGAATCGAGATTCTTTCAGGAATCCTCTGAGCTTCTTTCTAGGAATCCTCTCACAACGAGATTCTTTCTAGGAATCCTTTCACAACGAGATTCTTTCTAGGAATCCTCTCACAACGAGATTCTTTCTAGGAATCCTCTCACAACGAGATTCTTTCTAGGAATCCTTTCACAACGAGATTCTTTCTAGGAATCCTTTCACAACGAGATTCTTTCTAGGAATCCTCTCACAACGAGATTCTTTCTAGGAATCCTTTCACGAGATTCTTTCTAGGAATCCTCTCACAACGAGATTCTTTCTAGGAATCCTCTCACAACGAGATTCTTTCTAGGAATCTTCTCACAACGACATTCTTTCTGGGAATCCTCTCACAACGAGATTCTTTCTAGGAATCCTTTCACAACGAGATTCTTTCTAGGAATCCTTTCACAACGAGATTCCCTCTCACAACGAGATTCTTTTTAGGAATCCTTTCACAACGAGATTCTTTCTAAAACGTTATCAAACTGTTTGATAAATTTCAGATAAATTCTCCCACTAGAAGATCCATACAATTAACTGCTCCAAAAATGACTCTGCTGTGCCTATTTACCTGTCCTGAACGGTGCGAATACAGGACAGAAATTAAGAATGTTATTTCGAAAGGGCTTCTTTTCTGTCTGGAAATAATTCAATTGAATATAGAATTTAGGCCAAAGGCCAAGCACTGGGACCTAGGTGGTCATTCAGCGCTGAAACGGAAATTGACAATAAAAGGTTTGAAAGGTGTAGCAGGAGGAAACTCTCGCAGTTGCACTAAAAATCAGTTGTTAGCAGAGTGGAAAGTAAGATGGAAGACAGAGAATATGAAAGGAAGTACAGTAAAAGGAACGAAATGGGTTACAGCTCGGGCCAAAAGCACGCTGCAAAGAACCTTAAGTAATGCCTACAGTGCACCGGATGAGGTGCACTGACGGCACTACTCCCCTACGGAGTGGATTCGAAATGAACTGTTAAGACCCCGACCTTTGGAATCTCTCCCTCCTCTGGTGAGGACTGCGGTTGTCCTCATGTTCACTTGTCTCTCAAGTACATAAAATCATACCCCAAAACACCGTTTATTTATATATAATGTTTATTATTTACAAAACAGTGAAGAATAATATCATTTATTTGTGACTCTCATTGTAGAACACTATATAATAGATATTCGAATATACCATACCAATTTCCATTACGTTTGTAATAAGTGGCCCTTCGAAAGTGATACTGAATTATTGATGAACAGAGAGAGAGAGAGAGAGAGAGAGAGAGAGAGAGAGAGAGAGAGAGAGAGAGAGAGTTCGGAAATAAACATTCCATTTTTCCGGGTAATTTATATACAAGAGGAAGGGTAGGAAAAGGTCAGTGTAATCAAGCCACTCTTGACTCAATCTATTTTTGCTTTAATGGTTGCCATTATCCGCCATTAACCGCTGAAAGGTTTATCTATTTCTGCACGCGCTTGCGCATAAGTAGTCGCACGAATGCCACGGTGTTTCGATGTATTTTCATTTCATCTCTATTTTTTCTATTGTCGTTTTTGCGAGTCTGCTTAGCTGGAAGAGTTCGATATTCATCCTTTTCAATCAAACTATTATATATACGTTTGGCTTAACCGGCTGCTGAGTAATTTCAGGTTCCACATTCAGGTGACTTACGGCTGGTGGAGGGCGATGCTCTCGTGCCCTGGAGACAGCGCCACAGCCTCTGTATGGAGGGTGTATTTATCTTCCCTGCCAAGGCTTTCCACAGAGTTCTCTTTCTTGGAGGCGCACACACGCCCTAGGTTTCCTTCTTATCTATTCCATCCATTTACCACTGTACCCTTAAAGTCCAAAACGTAGTTAATATACGCAGGGGTCGAGACGGCAAGTCCTCAGCCTACGGACGTTAGTGACCATTTCCCGATGCTCACACCAAGATGTGTTCATTCTCCATACTTACACAGGCTACCAAGCTGGACGGCAATTCTAAACACGGATACGCTTTGCGTTTTCATATACAGGTTAAATGATGCCATTCTTATAACAGAATTTATCGCTTATTCATCCCAAAGCGAGAGACCAGACAGAGTTAGATCCTAGAGTGAACCGCCTTGCACTTTTTCCTTTAAAATCTGTTGACCTCAGCAAATAGTTAGGTACCAGTGAGTCGCTGCAGGAAGGAAAAAGGCAACGGCCATTCAACGTCATCCCGAAACAGTTCACGATCACTGGAAGATCAACACTTGGAGAAAGGCCGTACTTGGGGAAAAATGCGTGTAGTTGTTATATATATATATATATATATATATATATATATATATATATATATATATATATATATATATATATATATATATATATGTGTGTGTGTGTGTGCGTGTGTGCGTGTGTATACTGCACATCACATATATATAATTACATAGACATACGTATATATTTCACCAATATTCCTTTTTCCCTTAAGGACGTGGGGTCTTTTGTATTTTAGATAATAATAATAATAATAATAATAATAATAATAATAATAATAATAATAATAATAATAATAATAGTATCTGGGGACATCAGGATGGAGTCTGGAATAGAAAAATGCGCCTTGGTCAACATGCAAAAAGGCAAAGTGACGAGGACTGAAGGGATAAGGCTACCCGACGGAAATGGCATCAAACACATTGATGAGACAGCATACACATACCTGGAATGATAGGAGAGGATATAAAACACCAAGAGATGAAGGATACGATAAGGAAAGAATTATATGCAGGGACTTAAGGCGATACTCAAGTCAAAACCCAATGCTGGAAACGTGATAAAGGCCATAAACACACGGGCATTACCAGTAATCAGATACAGCGCAGGAGTAGTGGAGTGGACTAAGGCTGAATTCCGCAGCATAGACCAGAAAACTAGGAAACACATGACAATACACAAAGCACTAAACCCAAGAGCAAACGCAGACAGACTATACATAACACGAAAGGAAGGGGGGAGAGGGCTACTAAGCATAGAGGACTACGTCAACATCGACAGCAGAGCACTAGGGCAATACCTGAAAACCAGTGAGGGCGAGTGGCTAAGGAGTGCAAGGGAAGAAAGACTGATAAAAGTAGACGAAAACCCAGAAGTATACAGACACAGGAGAATGAAAAACAGAACAGAGGAATGGCACAGCAAACCAATGAATGCCAGTATGGACAGTACATGAGACAGACTAAAGAACTGGCCAGCAACAAAACATGGAAATGGCTGCAGAGGAGACACCTCAAGAAGGAAACAGAAGGAATGCTAACAGTGGCACAAGATCAGGCCCTAAGAACCAGATATGTTCAAAGAACAATAGATGGAAATAACATCTCACCCAAATGCAGGAAGTGTATCATGAAAGACGAGACCATAAACCACACAGCAAGCGAACGTCCGGCGCTTGCACAGAACCAGTGCGAAAGAGGCATGATTCGGTAGCAAAAGCCCTCCACTGGAGCCTGTGCAAGAAAGACCAGCTAGCTTGCAGTAATAAGTGGTACGAGCACCAACCTGAGGGAGTGACAGAAAACGATCAGGCAAAGATCCTCTGGGACTATGGTATCAGAACACAACGTGCCAATAGACCAGACTTGACGCTGATTGACAAAATCAAGAAGAAAGTATCACTCACTGATGTCGCAATACCATTCAACACCAGATTAGATGAGAAAGAAAGTGGGAAAAATTTATAAGTATCAAGACCAGAAAATAGAAATAAGAAGGATCTGGGATATGCCAGTGGAAATTGTACCCATAATCATAGGAACACTAGACACGATCCCAAGATCCCTGAAAAGGAACCTGGAAAAACTAGATGCCAAAGTAGCTCCAGGACTCATGCAGAAGAGCGTGCTAATTAGAAAAAGCGCACACAGTGAGAAAAGTGGTGGACTCCTAAGGAGGCAGGATGCAATCCGGAATCCCACACTATAAATACCACCCAGTCGAATAGGATGACCGGGATAAAAAAAAAAATAATAATATAATTTTTTGAAGGTTGTCGCTGCTTTGGTAGAATTGATCAGTTCTTCTGAAGAAGCAATAACCTCAATTAAACTTGTTATAAGAGGACTCTTACCTATATAGATAACAGACCAGTTTCTTCATCAGAAATCGATGCTGCCGCTGGTGTCCTAAATGTTTTGTGTGTTACAAAACCATTTTTAATGACAGTTCCTAAAGCTGTTTCTCGCCTACAAAGAAAGGTTCTTACTCTATCTGAGCCAAGTACCATCAATATAGCTGACATGGGATCCCCTTCATTTAGAGCTAATCTTCATCTGACAGACAGGTTGGATTCCAGGTTCCAGAAAGCCTGTTACCCTATCTATTCAGAGAAAAATTAAATGAGCTGAACATCATGCCACCGTGCATAAGAGTAACTAACTGATTGTTTTAAAAATCACAAGCTAACGTCACAACTCTAGTCACAGTGACCACTCAAAATATCTACGTCCGATTCTGTCAAGCTTTTTCATGTAATTCTTCACTTAAATGTCATTCCCTCGTTTTCTGTCCGTAGCACGGCCTTTGAGCCTTTCACTTTGTCCAAAGAAAGGCATGTTCTCTCATCCTTTATATCTGCGCCTATTTCTGTCGGTGTTTATTGCACCCCGTTTGTTAACAAGATTAAGAAAAAACATTAGTGTGCAATTTTTCAAAAACGTGAGCCGTGGTGCGCCTTGTGGCTGGCAGCCAGTCATCAGACACTGGCTAAATAACGAAAGTCACTTTGGGAGAGAAAAGGGGGTTGGGTTTTTCAACCTTGGCTCAAGTTGACTCTCTTTGAAAAAGAATATCTTATAGCGGTCTGCTCCTCCTTTTTCGATGATGATCTTATCTTGCCTGTTGCCTCGATATCTAAGTCTGTCAGTTTGTATTTTATTAAGTACCAATTCAGTATCATTATGTTTGACTGTTTTATGGTCTGTTATGCTCCGATCGATATCTTGCCTGTCTGTCTTTTCTGCTCTCTAGATCCAGGCTACATTATGAAGGCGCTTGAGTCGGTCCCTCTCTCTATATTTAACGTGTCCACTTGCACAACAATATCTGTGTCTGTCTGGCTTAACTGTCTCGATGTAGACTGTAGTTCATGGTGGTATGGCTGACTGTCACTGTCTATCACTATTTCAATCACGGCTGCACACGTCAGTCTTTCAATCGTTCTTGTCCCAAACGTGTTTCCTAGCCTGTCACCTTGTCCCTCAACCTTTCGTGACTTTAATACACAATCTGTTAAGTCTGTCTGTGTGACTGTCTGTCAGTTGCCCTGGACGCAGTCAGTCTCTCCAGGCTCCTCAGCAGCCCACCCGCAGTCTTCCTTCTTCTCCTTCCTTGAGAAAGACCAAGAAACATCAAGATCAGAATCTTTACAACAGCTAAACGACCTCCCCTGTCGTCTCCTCCTCTTCCTCGATCCTCCTCCAGTATAAACGAGGAATCAATAGGTCTTAAATCCCTTTACAAACCCGTAAGTGAATTCCCGATCAAAACACAAT
>NC_089743.1:5587500-5592500 GCF_040412425.1 Macrobrachium rosenbergii
ATGGCCTTAGTCTCAAGCGAACTGTCAACCAGCAGCTTTGGGGAAGACATGATTCATCGACAATCGTTATCCTCGTATTGACTCCCTTCCATGAGCAGAAGTTGTTCTCGTCTCAACGGGTGTCGCAAGTTTCCCCTTGGGGACGGGGGACGGGTGAGTGGGCGGCTAATTCCCAGAAGTCTTGTGTGCAGTCGCGTTCCATTATATAGAAGAATTGGGTGCTTGCTCCGTGACACTTCCAATACTTGCCTGTGAGGGTTTCGTTTGTGTTCGGTTCCCTTGAAACCAGATGATATAGTCTGAGCCTGTCTCTTAAAGAACTGATAAGTATATCCTATATTGTTTCTTTTTATAATTTATTATATTCTTTACCACTGACAACTTAAATGCTATGAGTTTAATTTGCGGTAAATCAAATGATCATTCCCTCCAAAATTTACTCACGATACACCCGTATGGGTTAACACACCATTATCAACAAAGGAACTCTTAACTGGACGAATACCTCTTGATCAGTGTTAAGCACAACTGATATGATCAGTGCTTGGAAAGGTAACCATCAATGAATGGCATACGTCAATGACAAACAAATTCCCGTGAATATTACTAAAGCTTCCAAAAAACTTGAGAATCTGCTGGACACGGCAATGGATTGCAGAAATGACAAACATCAAAATAGTGAGAAATAAAGCTAACTATAACAGTAATATTATCGATAAGAGTCATCCATACCCATACATGCAGGCACTCACATGCGTGATTTGCACATATCTGTAGACACATAATGTGCCCAGGCGTACAATTAATCAGTCTTCAATGACAAATGTCTGGCTACCCATCAAGCAGTACTTACTGCTCACGATGTGCATGCAACAGCCTCCACACACTGAGGCCCTTGACCCGCACTCTAGGCAAGGTCTACGGTGACTGGTTTGCCAAGGGTAATCCCGTCAACCTTTAGGAGGAACCACCAACTTCAGCGGCAAGATAATCCGAGGAAGCTCAAGAGTTGTGCAACAGCAGTTACCGTCGGGACAGACTTACAGCGTCAACAACTGAGCCATTTTTAGTTTTCAGTAAGAGAAAACTACTGAGATGCTTTTTTGTTTGTCCGTCCACCCTCAGATGATTAAAAACTACTGAAGCTAGAGGGCTGAAAATTGTTATGTTGATCATTCACCCTCCAATCATCACAAACACCAAATTGCAGCCCCTAGCCTCAGTAGTTTTTATTTTATTTCAGGTTAAAGTTAGCCATTATCGTGCGTCTGGCACCGCTATAGTGCCAACAACACAGGTCACCACCGGGGTGTGGCTGAACGTTTGAGGGCCGCAGCTGAGAGTTTCATGGACTGTGGCTGAGAGTTTCATACAGCATTATACGCTGTACAGAAAACTCGATTGCTCCGAAGAAACTTCGGCGCATTGTACTTTTTTTTCGAAAACGATGGCCAAAGCTAAACAAAACTGACTGACGACAATTGCTCTTACGTATAAACCAATCGGTTCAAAGCCTTCCACAAGGCAGCTAGAAGCTGTACCCTTGCCCAACGTTACCCTTGAGACAGCTTCAATTACAGGCTACCCTACATCATTCTTCACCCAAAAATGCGATCCGGTACAGTTCATCCTTCTCCTAGTAGAGCTCTTCCTTGGGAGAGTCGGTAGAGTTGTGGCCTTGCACTCGCTAGGCCCGAGTTCAACTCTCCGGCCGGCTAATGAAGAGTTAGAGGAATTTATTTCTGGTGATAGAAATTCATTTCTCGCTATAATGTGGTCCGGATTCCACAATAAGCTGTAGGTCCCGTTGCTAAGTAATCAATTGGTTCTTAGCCACGTAAAATAAGTCTAATCCTTAGGGCCAGCCCTAGGAGAGCTGTTAATCAGCTCAGTGGTCTGGTAAAACTAAGGTATATTTTTTTTTCCTCAGGAGTAATAAAACGATAATGACTCAAAACCACTGGCCTATATTATTTGAGATACCTTAAGAACAAACAAGCTTACAGACAAACATGGGTCAGTGCATAACCTTCTCCGAACTTCGTTGCAGGGGTGATCACGACCAAATCCCATGGCGAGAGAACCACAACAAAACTAATAAAGACACAAAAGTTTCAAGCTCAAGGCGCGGGTCAAGTAACTTAATACTAGAATAAAACTCGTCCATTAACGAGGAACTGACAAACCGTAAACATCACCTGAAAGAGAGAGAGAGAGAGAGAGAGAGAGAGAGAGAGAGAGAGAGAGAGAGAGAGAGAGAGAGAGAGAGAGAGAGATGGCTTGATTAATATCAACAAAAGGAGACAAACCAATAAACAGCGTACCACCATAATTCTTCTTCTCTTGAGGAACTGTTACGAAAAAGATATACTGCCCACAAACTTTATTATTAAAAATATACATAACACAAATAAAGTGTCATACTTCTTCGTTAAAGCCTCTGTTATATATGACTGGAATTTAGAATTATTTCCCGGATTCTTCGTCTGAAGGAGGAAAGGAACAAATTGTCGTAATTACAATAATTCTGCCGAAGTGACACACACCCATTAAGAGAGTCAGACTTCTTTTAATTACACAAACTATAAATACCTCATGAAGGAGGAAGTGATACGTGCAGGTCCCTCCAACTTGCACATACACACATTTTCTGGAAGAGACAAAGAATGGCGGACAATGGGTGATAATAATTAGCGAATACTTCAGAAGTGTTAGGGAGACGGAGAGCAGAATCTGAGAATTGCTGCATAGCAGACATGCAGGAGCCTCCGCGGAGACAGGCTGTCATAGTATCCAGGAAGTGAGAGTGAAGAAGGCACCGTGAAGGTAAATGGTCCAGTGTGTGTTAGGGAATCAAAGTGCTGTTGGTGAGCCTTCTCTATATGAAGTGGCTGAAGTCGTGGAAGTTAATCGAACGAGGAGTTCATCCACAATTCACCACTTCAAGTTTGAATGTGTCAGTCAATGTTCTGCGTTTCTTTTCTCTTCTGAAGATGCCACCCCATTTAAAGGGGAAATTATTTATATATATATATATATATATATATATATATATATATATATATATATATATATATATATATATATATATATATATATATATATAATGTATGTTTAAAATAACACTTTTTTCATGATCACAGGAAAATACTTTTAATGTTAAATTCTGGGCGTTTATGAGCAATATCTACTTCCTAAGTATGAGAGAGAGAGAGAGAGCGGGGAGGTTTGCTCAATTCAAATACAGTTAATAAGGTTCCAAATTAGAGTGGTGTTAGAAGTAGCAGTCACAAGCGTTGACTTCGTTAGTACTTCATTATTGTCATCCTGTGTCAATGACCATAGTCTATATGCATCAATCGATCTTTCTTATTACTTGACGGACGTGACGTATAAATACTGAATATAAAAACACACGATGACGCACTATGAGGCAGTAACTGAAGCCTGCAGCTCTGAGTTTCTACGAATACAATCATCAGACTTGAATGATAAAGGTCAGGAGTGACAGCAGATCATATTCCCAGGAAATCTGAAGAAGGGGGGATTGTGACCACAGATTAGCAGCCTCAAACTGGCTCTATGACCACACAAAACGCAGTGTGCATCGGTCCGCACTAATGAGAGGTCACGCTGGGCTTTCTCTCCGTTAGCTTGTGTGTTTATGTTAGTATTTTGTTGCATATTATTTGGAATGCACCTTTTGAAGCGGACAATTTTGGAAAGGGGGATGACATTCTGACATAAGGTGAAAGGGTGCATGGGCCAAAAAAGGTTGAGAACCACTGCAGCCTGGTGTCTCAGTTCCAGTGATTTGCGGCTACCTGCTCCTGCACAGTTTGTGTTCACATTCTACTGCGGTATCCTGTTGTCAGAGTGCCCTGTGCCACAGGATTTTAATGAGGGGGGGAAAGATTCTCTAATTGGAAGCGTTGTATAAATGGTGATCATAAACAGGAAAGGTTGTAATCTGCCTCAAGGCACTGACCATCATTGCCTGGGATTTTTCAGACGTAATCTTACACGCACTTATGTTGTTGGTTTATACTTGTGTTTTTTTTTTTTTTTTTACTGATTACTATTTTCTCTCAGTGGCCGCTATCCACAAATGAGTTTCCGGTCTAACAAGTTGCGTCGTCTTTTCTCTTAGGTCCTTCCCAACTGGCAATCTTTTTCCCATAATAACGCCTATTTGAAAATAAAACGTGTGACTTCAATTAACAACTGAGCAGTCTAACCAGTGAAAGTTTCCTCTAGCAGTTAAAGGACTTCGTGGCCAGGCTACATTTCGCACGAGTGCAGAAATGACCATGATGATGATTTGATAATGAAATAATGTTATTTTAATGGCCAATGAGGCATGACTCAGACTCTTTCTAATGAAGAATACTGTTTATTATTCACATTGAATGGGTAATGTAATTCCATAATCCTGCCAAAGCATGAGAAACCCAGAAAAGGAAGAGCTACGAAAATGCGGCTCCAGACTTCTAAAAGAGCGATGCTGGCTTTTTGAAGGATAAGGATGGGCGACTGTTGAGGCAAAGAAAACGGAAGCAATACTAGAATTCCAAATTTTGAAATCAGATTACATTTTATATATATATATATTACATTTATATATATATATAATATATAATATATATATATATATATATATATATATATATATATATATATATATATATATATATATATATATATATATAAAAGTGAAAGTTTGTATATTTGTTTGGCTTCTATAGAAATCTGAACCACTTGACAGATCCAGACATAATTTTGCACATGGCCTCTATGTCACTCCAGAAAGGTTTTTAACTCAAAACCAAACCCCTACCCTGTGACAGACATACAAACACAACCAAAACAAATGAGATTTTCGTTTTTATGTCACCTTTTCTTTCAGTTTTCTGGGTATATTCTCATTTTTCACCTGATGCTTCACCTTTTCTTCTGGAGCTGCCAGAGGTATGATTAACCTACAACGATAAATTCCCTAT
>NC_089743.1:5597500-5602500 GCF_040412425.1 Macrobrachium rosenbergii
AATTTCATAAATTAACTATCAGAATCGCTATTGATCAAACAACTGCTCCCCCTCCTCTTAAACACTGTCAACTGCCCCCTCTTAAACACTGTCAACTGCCGCCCCTCTTAAACACTGTCAACTGCCTCCCTCTTAAACATTCTCAACTGCCCCCATCTTCAACACTGTCAACTGGGCCCCCTCTTCAACACTGTCAACTGCCCCCTCTTAAACACTGTCAACTGCCTCCCTCTTAAACATTCTCAACTGGCCCCCTCTTAAACACTGTCAACTGGCACCCTCTTAAACACTGTCAACTGGCCCCCCTCTTAAACACTGTCAACTGGACCCCTCTTAAACACTGTCAACTGGCACTTTCTTAAACACTGTCAACTGGCCCCCCTCTTAAACACTGTCAACTGCCTCACCTCTTAAACTGCCTCACCTCTTAAACATTCTCAACTGGCCCCCTCTTTAACACTGTCAACTGGCACCCTCTTCAACACTGTCAACTGGCACCCTCTTCAAAACTGTCAACTGGCACCCTCTTAAACACTGTCAACTACCTCCCCTCTTAAACATTCTCAACTGGCCCCCTCTTAAACACTGTCAACTGGCACCCTCTTAAACACTGTCAACTGGCACCCTCTTCAACACTGTCAACTGGCCCCCTCTTAAACACTGTCAACTGGCACCCTCTTCAACATTCTCAACTGCCCCCTCTTAAACACTGTCAATTGGGCCACCTCTTAAACACTGTCAGCTTCTCCCCCTCATAAACACTGTGTGCTTCACGCCTCTTAAACACTGTCAACTGGCCCCCTCTTAAACACTGTCAACTGGCACCCTCTTAAACACTGTCAACTGGCCCCCTCTTAAACACTGTCAACTGGCACCCTCTTAAACAGTCAACTGGCACCCTCTTAAACACTGTCAACTGGCCCCCTCTTAAACACTGTCAACTGACACCCTCTTAAACACTGTCAACTGCTCCCCCCTTAAACACTGTCAACTGGCCCCCTCTTAAACACTGTCAACTGTCCCCCTCTTAAACACAGTCAACTGGTCCCCTCTTAAACACTGTCAACTGGCCCCCTCTTAAACAGTATCAACTGGCACCCTCTTAAATACTGTCAACTGGCACCCTCTTAAATGCTGTCAACTGCCTCCCTCTTAAACATCCTCAACTGTCCCCCTCTTAAGCACTGTCAGCTGGCACCCTCTTAAACACTGTCAACTGGCACCCTCTTAAACACTGTCAGCTGGCACCCTCTTAAACACTGTCAACTGGCACCCTCTTAAACACTGTCAACTGGCATCCTCTTAAACACTGTAAACTGGGCCCCCTCTTAAACACTGTCAACTTTCTTCCTCTTACACATTCTCAACTGCCCCCCTCTTAAACACTGTCAATTGGGCCACCTCTTAAACACTCTCAACTGCCTCCACTATTAAACACTGTCAGCTGGGCCCCTTCTTAAACATTGTCAACTGTCCCCCCCTCTTAAACACTGTCTGCTTCACGCCTCTTAAACACTGTCAACTGGCCCCCCTCTTAAACACTCTCAACTGCCTCCACTATTAAACACTGTCAGCTGGGCCCCTTCTTAAACATTGTCAACTGGCTCGCCCCTCCTAAACACTGTCAACTGCCTCCACTCTTAAACACTGTGAACTGCCTCCCCTCTTAAACACTGTCAATTGCCCCCTCTTAAACATTGTCAATTGGGCCCCCTCTTAAACACTGTCAACTGGCCCCCTCTTAAACACTGTCAACTGGCCCCCTCCTAAAGACTGTCAACTGCCCCTCTTAAACAATGTCAACTAGGCCCCCTCTTAGACACTGTCAAATAGCCTACTCTTAAACACTGTCATCTGGCACCCGATTTTAACACTATCCCTAGCCCCCTATAAAACACTGTCACCTAGCTCTCTCTTAAACACTGTCAACTGCCACCACTTAAACACTGTTAACTGCCCCACTCTTAAACATTGTCAACTCCCTCCTCTTAAGTACTGTCAGCTGCGCCCTCTTAAACACTGTCAACTGGCCCCGTCTTAAACATTGTCAACTGGCCCCCTCTTAAACATTGTCAACTGGCCCCCCTCTTAAAAACTGTCAACTCCCCCTCCCCTTAAACACTGTAAACTGGGTCCCCTCTTAAACACTGTAAACTGGGCCCCCTCTTAAACACTGTCAACTGCCTTCCTCTTAAATATTCTCAACTGCCCCCCTCTTAAACACTGTCAATTGGGCCACCTCTTAAACACTGTCAACTTCCCCCCTCTTAAACACTGTCAACTGCTCTCCTCTTAAACACTGTCAACTGTCTCACCCCTTAAACACTGTAAACTTCCCCCTCTTAAACACTGTCAACTGCTCTCCTCTTAAAAACTGTCAACTCCCCCTCCCCTTAAACACTGTAAACTGGGCCCCCTCTTCAACACTGTCAACTGGGCCCCCTCTTAAAAACTGTCAACTCCCTCCCTTAAACATGTAAACTGGTCAACCCCCTCTTCAACACTGTCAACTGGGCCCCCTCTTAAACACTGACAACTGGCACCCTCTTAAACACTGTCAACTGACCTCCTCTTAAACACTGTCAAGTATAGCTTAGTTTTTCAGACCACTGTCAGCTGGATTAACAGCTCTCAAGGGCTGGCCTCTTAAATTAGGCTTATTTTAAACACGTCAACTGGCTTAGAACCAATTGGTTACCTCTTAGCAACGGGACTGCCTCATTGTGGAATTAAACCACATTTCAAAATGAATTTCTATCACCAGAAATAAATTCCTCTAACTCTTCATCAGCCGTATCCCGGAATCAACTCGGCCCATCTTATTACGGTCTGTCAGCTCAGGCCCAACTCGGCACAACAAGGGCTGGCCCCCTCTTAAACACTGACTCTCCTCTTAAACACTGTCAACTGGACCCCTCTTAAACACTGTCAACTGCCTCACCTCTTAAACACTGTCAACTGGACCCCTCTTAAACACTGTCAACTGCCTCACCTCTTAAACACTTTCAACTGCCTCACCTCTTAAACACTTTCAACTGCCTCACCTCTTAAACACTTTCAACTGCCTCCCGTCTTAAACACTGTCAACTGCCTCACCTCTTATTAAAACACTGTCAACTGCTCCACATCTTATTAAACACTGTCAACTAGGCCCCCCTCTTAAACACTGACAACTGGCACCCTCTTAAACACTGTCAACTGGGCCCCCCTCTTAAACACTGACAACTGGCACCCGTCTTAAACACTGTCAACTGCCTCACCTCTTATTAAAACACTGTCAACTGCTCCACATCTTATTAAACACTGTCAACTAGGCCCCTCTTAAACACTGTCAACTGGACCCCTCTTAAACACTGTCAACTGCCTCACCTCTTAAACACTTTCAACTGCCTCCCGTCTTAAACACTGTCAACTGCCTCACCTCTTATTAAAACACTGTCAACTGCTCCACATCTTATTAAACACTGTCAACTAGGCCCCTCTTAAACACTGTCAACTAGGCCCCTCTTAAACACTGTCAACTGCCTCCCCTCTTAAACACTGTCAACTGCCCCCTCTTATTAAACACTGTCATCTGCCCCCTCTTAAACATTGTCAACTGCCTCCACTCTTAAACACTGCCAACTGCTCCCCCTCTTATTAAACACTGTCAACTGGCCCCCTTTTAAACACTGTCAACTGCCCCCTTTTAAACACTGTCAACTGCCCCTTTTAAACACTGTCAACTGGCTGTACATTTCCCTTTTAAACACTGTCAACTGGCCCCTCTTAAACACTGTCAACTGCCCCCTCTTAAACACTGTCAACTAGCATTAAACACCCCTCTTAAACACTGTACATTTCCCCCTCTTAAACACTGTACATTTCCCCCCTCTTAAACACTGTACATTTCAACACTGTCAACTAGGCCCCTCTTAAACACTCTCAATATCTGTCAACTGCCTCCCCTCCTAAACAGTGTCAACTTTAAACACTATCAACTAGCAACTGCTCCCCCCTCTTAAACACTCTAAACTGTCACCACCTCTTAAATACTGTCAACTGGGCCCCATCTTAAACAATGTCAACTGCCCCACTCTTAAATACTGTCAACTGCCCCCTCTTAAACACTGTCAACTGGCCCAACTCTTAAACACTTTCAACTGCCCCCTCTTAAACTGTCAACTGGCCCAACTCTTAAACACTGTCAACTGCCCAACTCTTAAACACTGTCAACTGCCAACTCTTAAACACTGTCAACTGCCCAACTCTTAAACACTGTCAACTGCCAACTCTTAAACACTGTCAACTGCCCAACTCTTAAACACTCAACTGGCCCAACTCTTAAATACTGTCAACTGGCCCAACTCTTAAATACTGTCAACTGGCCCAACTCTTAAACACTGTCAACTGGCCCAACTCTTAAACACTGTCAACTGTCCCCTCTTAAACACTGTCAACTGGCCCCTCTTAAACACTGTCAACTGCCTCCCCTCTTAAATACTGTCAACTGCCTCCCCTCTTAAATACTGTCAGCTGCTCCCCTCTTAAATACTGTCAGCTGCCCCCTCTTAAACACTGTCAACTGCGCCCGCCCCCTCTAAAAAAAATACCTGTCAAGAACTCAGTTTCCCCGTGGAAGGCTTGCCAAGGCAAAGTCTGAATAAAGGCCCAGTGGCAAGCCTTCCACAGGGAAATTGAGTTCCATACATGTTTTTTTTTTAGAAATAGCTGTTTTCCTTTAAAATATTTTGATATAATTTTGATAAAATTGTTCTAAATTAATTTTAAAGAGCCACAGGTCATTTATAATGTGCCCAAACTAGAAATCTACGCTAAATTTCCCTTCCTTCCATAAAAAAAGTTATAAAGGTCATTAATCAAGAACTTCCATTCATAAGCCTCAAACTTATTTTTAAAAAACCACTAATGCTCAGTTCTTTTTTCAGATCTAAGGACAGACTGTGTCCGTCTAGAACATCCAACATCAGTTATAAATATACTTGTCCCCAGTGTGAGCT
>NC_089743.1:5607500-5622500 GCF_040412425.1 Macrobrachium rosenbergii
AACCTCTTGTGGTAACTATGAACAACCTGCATTATGAGATCACAGTAAATACTATTTCTGTTATACAACTGAAGTCTTCAAGATTTAAGAAGGCGTTATAATCCAATGGGCGTTTCTACAGGAGGTTGAAGAAATGATGATTCCCGAGACAGATTCTGATTTCTTTCCTGAAGGGAAGAGGACCCAACAGGAATCCATTTAGGAGCTAAAGACGGCTTCACAGGATCCTGAAGTCTTTTAAGAATTTAAGATGTTATAATCCAATGGGCATTTCTCCTGGAATGCTTCAGGAGCTGAACACTGCTTCAAAGGATCCTGGAGTTGTGAACACATCTCTCAAGAATAATATTCTAATAACTGTCTAGAAATTTTCAACATTAAGTGACCCAACGGCATATAATAATGATTTTTGGCTGAGCTTTGTTATTTTTGTTTTGAAATGGACTCAGCGGGTAATTCTCGAACAACAGCAGGCACTACTGGTGATACTCGTGATGGTCCGGAACCGCCAATGGCATCAGTATTGGTTCAAAACCCATCACCAGCCAAGAGCTGCTCCTGCACCTACACCAAGATGTGGTCAGTTGTTTGTATGTGACCAGAAGGTAAGCGGGGCTGGTGCTGCCAGTAGACTTTTGCTGACTATTGTTAGTAGGGTTAATTTAGCTGTGGGTATGGCTATGGTACGGATATGGGTACGAGTATGATACGGATATGGGTAGGGTATGGTATGGATATGGGTATGAGATTGGATATGGAATGGAATGGTATGGTATGGTATGGTATGGTATGGAATGGGTGTGGGTGTGGGTGTGGAATGGATATGGGTATGGGTAATGTAAGGATATGGGTATGGATATAGGTATTGGTATGGGTATGGTATGGGTATGGTATGGATATGGGTATGGGTATGGTATTAGTCTGGTATGGTATTAGTCTGGTATGGATATGGATATGGGTATGGAACAGATATGGGTATGAGTATGGTACTGATGTGGGTATGGGTATGGGTATAATACAGATATGGGTATGGGTATGGTACGGATATGGGAACTAGCAAATTTGAGCGATAGTGAGCATCTGCTTTTATATACAGTGTATATATATATATATATATAATATATATATATATATATATATATATATATATATATATATATATATATATATATATATATATATATATATATATATATGTATGTATGTATGTATGTATGTATGTATGTATGTATATGTGTGTTTGTTACAAGTAAATTAATACATTCATATCTGAAAATAAAATCCCCACCAAAATAACTTTTTTTTTAAATACATAAACATATAATGATGCCTATCCCAAATAAATACACCAAAAAAATAGAACCGTTAAACACGTACAACAACCAACCACTTTCCCTATCCCCTAAGAGGCACACCCGCAGGGCAGTAAAACGAAACAAGATAGAGAGCACAGACCAGACCATAGATCACATGGCGGCCATTTACTTAAAAAAATGGCTCTAGCGATATTTAAAAGCACTGGTAAATCTCTCTCTCTCTCTCTCTCTCTCTCTCTCTCTCTCTCTCTCTCTCTCTCTCTCTCTCTCTCTCTCTCCAAATATAATGTTTCCAGCTTTGCAAACTATACTATATTAACGAAGACACTATATTGAAGTTATATTAATTACGGTGTAATGTCGTCTGCTATGTCTATCCTTCTTTCAAGATAAAATCAGCTTTGTAAAATTAGTATTCTAATGCTGTTCTTCAATTTACTTAGCCTTTATCAGTACTATCGCTTCTACTGAAATGACCAAGACAAATAAAATCAGCTAGAATACCACTCCTACTGTCTTTATCATCTTCATTCTATCTTAAAGTATCAATAGCAATATTCTCCGCAGTATCACACATAAGACCTTGTAGGACTACTGTGTGAAGATTCCTACCCCTTTCTTTACTACACCATTAGGACTGGAATTTTCTATCCGCTGCATACTCTATAGAATTACCTATAGGCCTACCGTATACCATTTTTTTTACTCAGCTGCAAGCTTATGTAACCAATCTAGCTTGTTTTCACCCCCATTTCTACTAACTTTGGTAAAACTTCTAGAAACCTTGGCCCTACAATGGATAAAACTAGATTGGAAAGTATACGCATGGTTCGAATTTTTCCTTTTTTCCACTTCAAATGATCCCTATCCTGTTCGTTTTCCAAGTATTTTGCTTTTCTATGTTTAAGATAGATATGATCACTAAACTTCTTGTCCCGTCAGACTGCCAATGAAAAGAACCATCCAGACCAGGACTTAAGAAGCGAGGTCTGTATTCAGCCTTCATTATCTGAAAGAATGAACGTTTTGGTTATGTGGGGGGAGGGGGACTGGGTGAGTTCCCACTCAAAGTTAGATTCCTAGCCCTACTTGTTCCCACCATGAGCAACTCACTCTACACAACATCAGACAACAGCCATGCGCGTGTTCAGGTCACCCAGCAGGTAGGTGACGCGGTGGCACAATAACTAGAATTTCTGACATACCAGTGAACCCCATGTATTCGCGGTCTCACGATTCGCGGACTCATCTATTCCTGGATTTCTCTATGGAACATATATACATATTATTTGCTGAAAATTCGTCCATTCACGGTATTTTTCACTGAGAAATATTCACTAATTACTGCATTTTCATCTCATTTTCATGACTAAATGCACTTTTTGTAATAAAACTATTAAAATACTTGGGTGATGCTCAAGTTACAATAATTCACCTTACGATAATTCGATTTTGCAATGGGGTAAGCAATTAATACCAATACGACAATATTCATAAAATATTTTTAAATTTCGTATGGGCGTAGGCAGCAGTGTAATCAGGCAGTGAGAACAAATTACAATAGACAACTTTTCCTCCACCTCTTTATCCCATCTTCTAGTTAAAAAAGTAAAAGAGAACGATAAAAGTATTGTTAGTAATGTTATACTTGCGTAAATGCGTACAGCCATAAACAACCGAACGAGACACTGTTGTTTTACTTATAACCGAATCAGATAACAGCCGTTTACCTGGTATTTCAACCATCGTATGGTAATAAACAATTACCGTAGGTTATGGCACAAATGACGTTAAGTAGAATAGGACTGATATATTTTTACATTATACCCTTATTCGGTACGGATAAAAGATCGTCAAGGAAATATACTGCTAAATTTATGCTGCAAGCTGTAGCTGAGGCTGAGAAAACAATGTTCAAGCTGCTAATGACTATACTGTAAATTTATCATGCGTAGGCAACATGGATGAAACTCGACTGCAACTAAAATCGGAGAGAAAGTATTTTAATCAAAACTACTAACATGAAAGAACACATTACTGCTATTTTTACGCCAATAAACGATAAATACATAAAGCTTGTGTTATGATGAAATTGTAAGAGACGCATCACACCGATCGCGGTCTCTTTCCAGCACACGTGTGTGTTCGTCATCTATCGGAGGGGATAAGACAAAAACAAGAGCATCCCGTTTTCTCTCTCTCAAGGAACGCAACTTGTACCATACAATATTTTCGCTTGTTTCTCCCTAACCATTGTTGTCTCGATTTATTAGTCCAAGCGATAGGTGAAAAAATTGCTCAGATGGTGATACAAGCATGAAACTTGGCATAAATGTCCACCACACCACACTTAACATTTTCAGGGGTGGAGCCCTCGTGAACTGTATTTTGCCTAGCAACGGTTGCTAGGCAACATTTTATGCTTGACAGCCAGCAACCCCGGACGATAATATCCACTAATAGCACATGCAATATCATTTTATTAAAAACAATATCAAATATTTGAATGTCTACAACATAGGAGATTGTGTTTTTATTAATATGGAACCCTCTCTGTACTCTGCAGGACATAGCATTGGTTGCTAGGGAACATTTTCTTAGCAACCGGTATTGACAAAAGATAATATCAAGGGGTATGAGCCACTGACAAGCCTATACAAACCAATGTTGCTACATATATTTATATATACATGCCATATATTATCTTTTCTTTCTTTGCTTGTAATAGGTGACTTACAACCAGTAGCAGCTGCCCGAGTTTGCTGCACTTTTGGTGAAACAAGTTTGTCATACTTCTCAGTGGCCTTCATACAGAGATGACAAGCTACAAAGTCTTGGGTCACTGGTTGGAAGGTAGCGGTTGGGTAGAGGCTCTTCAGGAAGCAGAACTTGCTACTCCAGGCATTGTTGAATCTTTCCTGAGGGCATCTCATGTGACCTGTACCAGACATGCCCATCAAGTCACTGCATGTGCATTGTATATCCTGCTGAAGAAGGCATATGATGTGTATGTCACAGACAGTGAGGATCCTGAGACCTTCAACAGTTGGTGCACCAAACGGAAATCAGAAAGCCCACAGTTTCAGTATTGGTACACAACACTCGAACTGGAGCTGCTTGTGTTGGCATTCGTACGTTCACTACGTGTGGGTGACTTTAGCTTGTACATAGATACACTGACCAGAAGTTGGTCCCTAGGTTCTTCAGTCTCAACCACACCCATTATGCCCGTTGGGTGCCAGTACATGTGAGAGATATGTGTAGTTTGGAAAACACTCATCCTGATGTTGCTCGAGAATTCCGACAGGGCAAGTTTGCGATGGCTAAATCCAGTGAAAATTCTCTCTCATGAGCATTGACCAGGGCCATGAACAAAACAATGGCTTGATGAAGGAAGAAGGAGGGATCATTGGCTTGACACAGGATCCAGATGCCCTTTACGCTGGGCAGTAGCAGGGCCAGAACTCATCCGCATCATTTCTGAATTTGAGTCTTCCATGGTTGGGAAAACAGAATGTGCTGGCCAGAGAAACCACCATGAGCAAACAGATGCCACACAAAAGCACTTCGCTAGAGTGAACGCACTAGCAAGTGCAATTGATGGCATGGGCAGCCCTTTTGAGGAAGAAAGCCAGGATCTTCTGCGACTGCATTCAAAGGACATCATGGACCAGCAGTCAGTTGAGTGCCTCTATAGTATACAGCTGAAAGGCCAAGAGCAGTATAAAATGTTTGTAGACGAGCGCCTTAGGACAAACACCAAGCCAATAACAGCCACCATCACCAGGAACAAGGTAGAATTGTTTAATGAACAAACACAAAGGTTTAAGAAAGGTGATGCAAAGTCCAGTCTGTTGAAATGAATCCTCTCTGTTCTGCAAGGCTGTATGTTGCATGCCAGACAAGAGATGGTGATTTAGACAATTTCTTCAGCCATGAAAACCATCCGTTTCCACCATCTCTCTCTTCCTATGGGCAATTACGACTGGGAAAAAATCGGATCTCATGGGTTGCCTAGAACAGCATGCAGCATTTACATGTGGTACAAGGCCAGACACAGAAGTGACGATCATGGATGGTGCTGTTCTTGTCAACATTCTTAGACCTGGTGGATGCAGAACATTTGGTGACTATGCTGCAAACGTGTTTGTTCCGCATATCAAGAGGGAGCAAAACCAGACTCAACGTGTAGATATTGTCTGGGATCAGTATGTGGATAACAGTCTGAAGGCACAGACCAGAGAAACACGTGTAAAGGGGCCCTAGTCAACGGAGACGTGTGCAGGTATCCAGCCCCATACCAAAGAACTGGCAGCAATTCCTTCGTGTTAACAACAACAAAATCGAGCTGTTCAAACTACTAAATGAAGAACTGTTGACACGTACTTCGGCAGAGCAGCCTCTTATTCTTACTGATGGTGCTGATGTACTTTGTGTACCGATTCGAGACATCACTAACATTGCTCCATGTAATCATGAGGAAGCGGATTCCAGAATGATGGTCCATGTGGCTGATGCTTGTAAGCAGGGCTTCCGCAAGATTCTTGTTCGAACTGTTGATACTGATGTTGTTGTGTTAGCAGTAGCAACTGTGCAG
This sequence comes from Macrobrachium rosenbergii, assembly GCF_040412425.1. Classification (NCBI taxonomy): domain Eukaryota; kingdom Metazoa; phylum Arthropoda; class Malacostraca; order Decapoda; family Palaemonidae; genus Macrobrachium; species Macrobrachium rosenbergii. The sequence goes on from NC_089743.1 coordinate 5,613,414, forward strand.
CATGTAGGGTGCTATTGAACTCTGGATTGCCTTCGGCTGTGGCAAGGAATTCCGCTACATTCCAGTTCATGAGATATCTGCTTCACTTGGGCCCCAAAAGTCATTAGCACTCCCTGTGTTCCATGCCTTCACTGGCTGTGATACAGTGTCACAGTTTGCCCAAGTCGGAAAAGAAGACCGCCTGGAAGGTATGGGAAACACATGATGAATTCACTGGTGCCTTCTATGAGGTGCATGATGCACCAGAACAAATAACTGAAGAGACATACACTTCACTAGAGTACTTCACCATTCTTCTATATGACAGAACAGCGACATGTACTTCGGTCAATGAAGCCAGAAAGCTTCTGTTCACACGTAAAGGGCGTGAGATGTCAGTCCTTCCTCCTTCTAAAGCTGCTCTACAACAACATATCAGGAGGGCAGTATTGCAGGGTGGACACCATTGGGGGCATGCTACAATTCCCCATCGCCAGTTGCCTTCCCCTGCTGAATGGGGTGGACCTGTCCAGAGCATTGGAGACCGCTGTGGACAAATCTACCTGAAGCAAGTGCATCGTGTCCAGAGCTAATCCAATGTAGATGTAGGAGCAGATGCACAGACTGCAAGTGTGTAAGGGCACACCTTAAGTGTACAGTTTACTGCACATGCCACACAGATTGTGACAATGTATGAAATGTGTGAGTAGCTAGTTGATACTGTGTTTGTGTTGCTAGTAACATACGTGTTTGAATATATATCTCCATTCTATTCTTCGTTTAATTCTGATCACTGTACGAATCACAGTAATTTCAAGCACATACTTATTGTTTAGCTATTATAGTGTAATAAATACTTCTAATAGTCTACATAGATTATCAAGCCAATAGACTGCTAGATAGATTAATCATATTCCCTTCTGTATAATTTTAACCTGCTGCAAGTAGGAATGTCTTTGAATGTTGGATAAAGATGTAAGCGGACTGCTACTATGGTCGGTGAGTTGCCTAGCAACAAAATAAATGTTGTTGTTACTTACTGCTGATGCCTGTAACATTTTACTACTGATATAAATATTATAAATATGTCTAACAAAAGGTGTTGGTGGTTTATATAAAAATTTTCTTCCTGAATCGGCTTATGCTGCCCATTGGTAGGGTGGTTCGTGTTCCCTAGCAACCGTTGCTAAGAAACATGTGATATACAAGGGCTCCACCCTGTAAATATTGAGTATGGACTGAAGTATCATTATGCCAAATTTCATGCTTGTATCACTAACTGAGCAATTCTAGCTCTATTTTGCACCAGTCGCCTGGACTATATGTACAATCACCACTACTTGCATTGCCATGCAAGCATTCTAATCGAGTACTCATAATGTTCCACCAAATCTTCTGTATCAAACTGTATGTATGTTTCTGTTTGTGAAGATGCCAAACGTCTCGCCATTGGTATATGTTTTATCACTGCACGTATATTATGTCTCTCACTATCGCCATCTGTCCGAACGTTGCCTCTGTTTTGCCCTGTCTGTGTGTAGATACTACTTTGCGGCTCGCACCAGCCAATAACAACTTCGAAGATTCTGTACATTCATCTATCCATCTCACAGACTCATCATCAACATAAGAGTTACGGGCTGCTCTAGGAGCACGAGCCCGTGCTGGCACAAGACCAGCTAAATCTAAAACAACAACTGTACATTCATTCAGTAAGGAACCACCAATAAACCAGTCAACACCCAGCCAGTATGTCACTCAATCCCGTCCTTACAAAATCAAGTGAAAATAGTGAACGGAATCTTGAATTTTTTTTTTACACAAAATAAATAGCCATCGTCATCTAATGACGAAATAGATAGATTAATTTCACAACGAGACGTATTTTAGTTATATTTCGACATAAAAACACTTCGTATAATGAAAAATAACCTTGCCCCATATATATATAAAGTATCTAGAGATTCATTTACGCTAACTACAAGCAAGAAAAGTGCTCTGAGCTGAATTAAATACGGCGAAATAACCACCACATAACGATTTCCAAACCAAAACGCTGATCACTATAATCCCAAATTATAATACAAAAGCAATATAATAATATTATATACAATATTATTGTATACAGTGAATCAAGGCATAACATTTTAAAAGATCCATGGAAAAGATGCATATTCGTTATGTTGATGTTTGTATAATACGATATGTGAATAGAGTACACTATAATGTAGGCTAGGCTACCGTATATGTATACAGTATACCATAGTGTAGGCTAAACTAATTCTTGTTATTCAATTTCTCTTTGTATTGAATTATCATAAGTCACTTTGCATGAACCACCTGACATTAATAATGACTATACCGCGTATGTATAGAGTGTACTTTATAGTGTAGGCTAGGCTACTATATATGTATACATCGTACAAAATACCTTAGTGTAGGCTAGGCTATGTTCGAGATACGTTTTGGTATTTCTTACGTTTTACAAACAAAAGATGGTTTTTTTTTTTGGAGCCTAACCCCATCGTAAGTAGGATAATACCTGTATAAGCATTTTTCGTTTGTTTTGTGTGTTTGAACTATCAAAATAGGCAGTTCTAAGTGTTTTAAGAAGGGTTCTAAGTATTCGCGGGTTTTAGCTATTTGTGGGAGGGGGGTGAGATATATCCCCCGCGAATACGGGGGGTTACTGTATACTACTTAATGAACCTAACTTGAAAATGTATTACATCATATTCCAATGCTGAAATATAAAAAAAATAATAAAAAAAATACTTCAGAGCAGTGATTTCACCCTGCAGAACAGCACCAACGTCTAAAGAATACTCTTAGCGTAGGGCAAGCGACGAATGCTGGAACAGGCATCGCAGACCCTGTGTAAACAGTCGTGAGTAGTATAGATCGGGAGAGAGCTGAAATCCCTAGCCTATTCTGCGATGTAATATGATAAGCTGAATGCTGTAAACGAGGGCTGTAATAATATGTTAGCCGGAACTTCTTTTCGACACCGAGCACAATGCTTTCTGCCCTTTGCCCTTCACCCTTTACATTTGGTCTACAACACCTATCTGTCCTTTATCTACCCACTGTTTCCTATTTTCTTACTTCAGTTTAATAGAAAATTCTTAGGGAAATGAAGCTATCTCGTCATATACCAGTAATTCTTCCTCCCATGAACGCGACAGCTTAATTGAACTACATCTAGTGTTACTTAATCTACGTATGCCAAATTGGAATGAACACTACTTCAGTTCACCACTTAGCATAGGCTACATGTAACGGAGAAATATGTTGAGTTTTACCTTTTAATTCAAGCGCACCACCCTGGCGTTTTTGTTTTCAGACATCTTCGCTTTAACAACAATCAATGGTCAATTACAAGAAAAAAAAAACGTTAAAACAATAATTACACGGCATCCGCTGTGAGGTTTCATTGTTCACGTCCTCCCCGTCGAGAATCTCCGCAGGGATACCAACATTTCCGAGTAATTCTCGAAAATGTTACCATTAGTCGGTGATCCTATTTTGTGTGTGAGAGAGAGAGAGAGAAAGGGGGGGGGGCACTGTCCCTCATGGAAGTAAAATAATTCCGTGTTTCCTTAATTGTGAACCTCTCGATCATGAAGCACGTGTGCGCCGTGGATGGTGGATCTGTTTTCCATGATCCCGAACTACCTCCTTTTCTGGAATAGGATAAAATTTAGCTTCCTTCCAGGCTCCTCATTTTTGCAAGACACGTCGAAGATGAATTAAATATTTTCCAACATACACCAATTACGTAAAGTTGATAGGTTGATACAGATTTCATGCATGCAAAGACATATTGAGGTGTATTTGGTGATAAAAAGTGCGGGACTTAATTTTTCTAAGTGTTCTAAAATGCATTTAGCATGATTTTTAACCATAATTTACACCACAGGAACTTACATTTTCAAAATCTAAAAGGAAACTGTGGCAGTCTTTCTTGACGGAATGCTCCTACACAATTCACTAGCATCGACAACATACGAAGAACAGAAGAACGAGAGATGCACTACTCATGTTTGTACTCTTTAAAACATATTCCTTTGAATTCCTCTGAAATAAGTCATTGTCAATTTCTTATTCCTAATTTCAGAAATTAGGAATAAGAAACTGACAAGGACTTACTTCAGAGGAATTCAAAGGAATATATATATTTTAAAGAGGGCAAACATGAGTTTATTTCCATGCCAAATCTTAATCCAAACAAAGGTATATTTATGATGTAACACAACAGACGCCAATGAAACTTTTCTTTGTAGTTACTGATGTTCCAAGGAGTATTTCTTTTATTCAGGATAAACGGTAAATCTAATTTTTATGATATAAAAAAGAGAATTATACTTTTACTTGTTTTTCTCTAGCGGGCCATATTCACAATCAAACGGGCCACTTTTGGCCCACGGGCATGGGGTTGGGAAACCCTGTCCTAGAGTAGTGTAAACGACATTCTAGGACAAGAGAGTTCCTTATCTTTTACGTGTGCAAACCATTTTTTCAAGTAAGAATAAACAATATAGGGCATATCAATATATATATATATATATATATATATATATATATATATATATATATATATATATATACATATATATATATGTATGTATGTATGTATGTATGTATGTATACATACCCGGATGAAAAGACGAAAAGTAGGCTAATTCCTAACCAGAGGAAAACGTAGCAGGCACAAGTTCGATCAAACAGAATGTTGCTACGTGAGACCTCATCAAGCCTGAAAATTGTTTGCAGTTAATGTGTAAAAGACAAAATTCCTCTTGCTCATGGAAGGATACCACTGCGCCGATGTGAAAGTGCTCTCGAAACCATGAAGAAGCCAAGATATTACATAAGAAGCAAAAGGGAGCGCCACTTACTCTCAAGTCGATGGCTGCCTTTTCTCTTGGGTGCAGAGAGAACAACTTGCTTCTCGGCCGAGGAACCGAGGAAGATCTTTCAAATGAGGACGAAACGTTTACTTTTGCTCTTGAGAGAAAATAGAAAACTTTGTTTCAAAAAGTCAAAACTTCAGTGAGAAAGAACTACGAACTCTGCGAAGACTTTTCACAATTCAGGATCGAGATACGCAGTCCAACGTGAACAGACGCCCCTCTTTCATTTTTTCTTCCTTTTACGCAATAGCAACGCCTCTCCCCACAAGGGAAAGCTTTCTGTTACAATTTTAGCAAGAAAAAAATTTCTCGAGTTCAGACTTCTCGCTGTAACCCACTCTTCCTTCAGGTACCACACATCCAAGGTACGTGTTGCGTCTCTTTCAAGTTCGATTTTACTTTTACACAGAGTCGTTAATTCTACCTTCCTCCCCTTCTTTGATCCCGGTCTGAGGTCAGCCTGAAAGGACGACCTCCTCCTCCTCCTCCTCCCAAACAGGACGAGCATCTCCAGGGCCAATAAAAAGGAGATCAGCACTTTTAGGCGGGAAGAATCTGTATGGGGTCCCAGATTGCCAAAGCCATTCCACTCACGCTCTCTCACCTCATTCTTAATCACGACGAAACTACCTCCTAAAACAGGAGACAGTTCAATTTATTCAGGAGCAGCAGAGGAGGAATGACATATTCAAAGACTAAGCTATTCTCCATAGTCGTCATCGGAAGGAAATCCTTTGGAGCACGACAAAATAAATGTCAACAATAAACAAGTTTTCTGTGCGGCGTATAATGCTGTATGAAACTTTCAGCCTCGGCCCATGAAACTCAGCCACGGTCCAGTGGTGGCCTCAGCCACGGTCCAGTGGTGGCCTCGGCCACGGACCATGAACTTCTTAGCCGCGGCCAATGAAATTCAGCCACGGTCCGGTGGTGGCCTGTGTTTTGGTACCTATATCGGCTCCAGTAGCACGATTATGGCTACCTTTAACCTTAAATAAAATAAAAAAAACTACTGAGGCTAGAGGGTTGCAACTTGGTATGTTTGATGATGATCAGCATATCAATTTGCAGCCCTCTAGCCTCAGTAGTTTTTAAGATCTGAGGGCTGACAGAAAAAGTGCGGACGGACAAACAAAGCCGGCACAATAGTTTTCTTTAACAGTAAACTAAAAGGCTTCCTCTCTGAAGTCAAACTATTTTCTCAAATACGGAATCCCCCAACCCCTTCCAAAAAAAAAAAAGTTTCACCAGGAGATCCTCGAACGCACCTCAAGGGGCAACTTTTAGAAAAAAGGCGATTATAAGGAGGAATACCATCTTACCAAGGACAAGCGACACTTCCACGCGGAGGTCAAGACAATTCTCGGACAAGAGGCAACACTTCTGAGGAGAAAGAGGCCATTGTTTTTTTCTGAACTAAAGACGTCGTTGAATAGATAACAAGAATATTGATATCTGTTTATGAGAGAGCAGACAAAGTATTCTTAAATCTACACAAAATGACATGCATGTAAACCATCCACTTGACAAAAGGAACCAGCTATAAAGCGCAATACGAAATTTTGTTAACTAAGAATACACTAGAACATCAAACGACAAACAATTCGTTCCAACGAACAACAACAAAAAATGCGCCGAAGTTACTTCGGCACATCAGAGTTTTCTGTACAGCGTATAATGCTGTATGAAACTTTCAGCCACGGATCATGAAACTCAGCCACGGCCAATGATAATCTCAACCGCGGCCCAAATAAATACTCAGCCACGGCCCGGTGGTGGCCTGTGTTGTTGGTATCTATAGAGGTGCCAGAAATACGAGTATGGCTAAAATTTACCTTAAATAAAATAAAAACTACTGAGGCGAGAGGGCTGCAATTTGGTATATTTGATGATTGGAGGGTGGATGATCAACATACCAATTTGCAGCCCTCTAGCCTCAGTAGTTTTTAGGATCTGAGGGTGGACAGAAAAAGTGCGGACGGACTGGAAAAGCCATCTCCATAGTTTTCTCTTACAGAAAACTAAAATGAAAGCGACTAACGGCAGGATGTTCCGTGCAAGGCCACTCGAACACATTTTGCCCTTGGCGATATGCAACCTGCACGGGAGGAACCCGAATATCGATTAGTGTGGCCTGCACTTTCGGAGGGCCAAGGTTCGCACTCGGGCTCTGTTTTCGCTCGTTCTGCACGAAGCATTCTGGCATTATTTTCTCGTATTCTAGCAGATGCTTTCTTGCACCGTTTTCTTGCGCTCCAGAGGAAGCTTTCTGACAGTATTTGATCATCGTAAGTTTCACGTTCCGTACTACTTCCTCTCATTCTGAAAAGTGCCTTCTTGCTGTGTCTTCTCTCACTCTGAAAAGTGCCTTCTTGCTGTGTCTTCTCTCATTCTGAAAAGTGCCTTCTTGCTGTGTCTTCTCTCACTCTGAAAAGTGCCTTCTTGCTGTGTCTTCTCTCATTCTGAAAAGTGCCTTCTTGCTGTCTTCTCTCATTCTGAAAAGTGCCTTCTTGCTGTCTTCTCTAATTCTGAAAAGTACCTTCTTGCAGTGTCTTCTCTCATTCTGAAAAGTGCCTTCTTGCAATGTCTTCTCTCATTCTGAAAAGTGCCTTCTTGCAGTGTCTTCTCTCATTCTGAAAAGTACCTTCTTGCAGTGTCTTCTCTCATTCTGAAAAGTGCCTTCTTGCAATGTCTTCTCTCATTCTGAAAAGTGCCTTCTTGCAATGTCTTCTCTCATTCTGAAAAGTACCTTCTTGCAGTGTCTTCTCTCATTCTGAAAAGTGCCTTCTTGCAATGTCTTCTCTCATTCTGAAAAGTGCCTTCTTGCTGTCTTCTCTCATTCTGAAAAGTACCTTCTTGCAGTGTCTTCTCTCATTCTGAAAAGTGCCTTCTTGCTGTCTTCTCTCATTCTGAAAAGTGCCTTCTTGCAGTGTCTTCTCTCATTCTGAAAAGTACCTTCTTGCAGTGTCTTCTCTCATTCTGAAAAGTGCCTTCTTGCTGTCTTCTCTCATTCTGAAAAGTGCCTTCTTGCAGTGTCTTCTCTCATTCTGAAAAGTGCCTTCTTGCTGTCTTCTCTCATTCTGAAAAGTACCTTCTTGCAGTGTCTTCTCTCATTCTGAAAAGTGCCTTCTTGCAATGTCTTCTCTCATTCTGAAAAGTACCTTCTTGCAGTGTCTTCTCTCATTCTGAAAAGTACCTTCTTGCAATGTCTTCTCTCATTCTGAAAAGTACCTTCTTGCTGTGTCTTCTCTCATTCTGAAAAGTACCTTCTTGCCGTGTCTTCTCTCATTCTGAAAAGTACCTTCTTGCCGTGTCTTCTCTCATTCTGAAAAGTACCTTCTTGCAGTGTCTTCTCTCATTCTGAAAAGTGCCTTCTTGCAATGTCTTCTCTCATTCTGAAAAGTGCCTTCTTGCAATGTCTTCTCTCATTCTGAAAAGTGCCTTCTTGCTGTGTCTTCTCTCATTCTGAAAAGTACCTTCTTGCAGTGTCTTCTCTCATTCTGAAAAGTACCTTCTTGCAGTGTCTTCTCTCATTCTGAAAAGTGCCTTCTTGCAATGTCTTCTCTCATTCTGAAAAGTGCCTTCTTGCTGTGTCTTCTCTCATTCTGAAAAGTACCTTCTTGCAGTGTCTTCTCTCATTCTGAAAAGTGCCTTCTTGCAATGTCTTCTCTCATTCTGAAAAGTACCTTCTTGCTGTGTCTTCTCTCATTCTGAAAAGTACCTTCTTGCAGTGTCTTCTCTCATTCTGAAAAGTACCTTCTTGCAGTGTCTTCTCTCATTCTGAAAAGTGCCTTCTTGCTGTCTTCTCTCATTCTGAAAAGTGCCTTCTTGCAGTGTCTTCTCTCATTCTGAAAAGTACCTTCTTGCAGTGTCTTCTCTCATTCTGAAAAGTGCCTTCTTGCTGTGTCTTCTCTCATTCTGAAAAGTACCTTCTTGCAGTGTCTTCTCTCATTCTGAAAAGTGCCTTCTTGCAATGTCTTCTCTCATTCTGAAAAGTACCTTCTTGCTGTGTCTTCTCTCATTCTGAAAAGTGCCTTCTTGCAGTGTCTTCTCTCATTCTGAAAAGTACCTTCTTGCAGTGTCTTCTCTCATTCTGAAAAGTGCCTTCTTGCAGTGTCTTCTCTCATTCTGAAAAGTGCCTTCTTGCTGTCTTCTCTCATTCTGAAAAGTGCCTTCTTGCAGTGTCTTCTCTCAT
>NC_089743.1:5625000-5742423 GCF_040412425.1 Macrobrachium rosenbergii
CATGTTTATGCATACATACATGCATCCGAGAGTGTGTGTATCAAATACAAAGCAAAGAGCACAAAGTCCGAATTTTCCTCTAAGACCAAGGCCACGTTCTCCTGAGAACAGATTCCTACAGGAGTGGCTAAGGAATAACTCTAAAACAAGTTTAAGGGATTATGTCTACCTAGGCATAAACAATTGAAAAATGCGCAGAAGTTTCTTCGACGCAATCGAATTTTCTGTATAGCGTATAATGCCGTATGAAACTCTCAGCCGCGGTCCATGAAATTTCAGCCACAGCCCGGTGTGTTGTTGGCACCTACAGCGGTGTCAGACGCACGATCATGGCTAACTTTAACCTTAAATAAAATCAAAACTATTGAGGCTGGAGGACTGCAATTTGTTATGTTTTATGATTGGAGGGTGGATGATCAACATAACCAATTTGCAGCCCTCTAGTCTTAGTAGTTTTTAATATCTAAGGGAGGACGGACAGACAAAAAGCCGTCTCAATAGTTTTCTTTTCCAGAAAACTAAAACTAAAAAGGACTAGGGTAAGCCCACAGTGAATGTCTCAAACACAATAAGCACTTTACTTTGTCTAAAAACCCAAGTCTACAAATGCCATCCCAACCATACAATCAAATGCAGGCGAGAACATTGCAACTAGGCTAATCCTTCATCAGAATACACAACGCGCAACTTACACCCGTTGAAGCAATTGAGAATGATAAATAAATTTCCACTCTACTCTGGTGAACATATACTAATACACGACGGCGACATTAAATAATGTAACCGCATTTAAATATAATCAGTGCAGCATATAACATACTTTCATAAAAACCAGAGAAAAATATTTGAGAGGCTTTGACGTAACCTGTGACCTTATAAACAAAATACAAATAAAAAAAAGTCAAGATCCAAGTTACTTGGACAAAAAGGCACCCATCTCCAAAGTTTCAATAATTCAAAAAAAAAAATGCTGAAGTGCACTCATTTCCACGTAACAAGCCAGACGGAGGAAACAACTTGTTAGGCAAGATTTCCCGAGGAAGATTATCAAAATCTACCAAAAAGTATGAAAAAACACTGTACTGTAAAGCAAAGACTTACTGAAGACATGGTAACAGGCTGTTTTACCGCTTTTGCTTACACCCCATTTCACTGAGCAAAAATAAATTTTCAAAGGGGAAAGGTTGTCAAAATCAAACATGTTTTAAGCTTTACTAAGTTTGATAAGACAAAATGTTACATGACGAGCTGTTGAACAAAGTCCGTATCGAATTTGGTTACCTGTTTGCTCAGCTCCAAAGTTCAGTCCGTATTCTTGGCGAGTCCTTAACAACGTGCAATTATTAACGCGGTTAATAAAAAAACAAGGCTACTACAGTCATACTTGTAATCAAGAAAAGCCAACAAACCATCCACGCCCTCAAGTCAAGTAACGTATTTCATGAAGATGCAATCAAGAGATGTTCAAAGAACTAATCAACGCCACAGGACTCGACTGTTAATAGGCCTACAATTCTAGGAATGATGTAGTTTTTTTAAGATGTATTTTTAGGAAGGATAGCGCGGTAGTTCAACATAAGCGAAACCGAGACAGAGCTTTGAAATCTGCTCCTTGTTATATTTGTGAGTGGTACTTAAAATCTGCTTTATCTGTATGTTTCTGTTTACAATTGCTTGGGTGATTTTGAATTGTTCCCCAAGGAAATGGGTCTTAGGTTTGTGGAATGGGACGCAAGTGAAAGCTGTTGAACCGCAAGTTGTCCGTCTCCTCTGTTGTCTCAGTTCTCTCTCATGAGAGGGTAATTTGCTGCGCGAATACGAGCACACTGTAAATATGATACCGCAATAATAATAATGATAATTACCTCAAGGTCTATTAGAGGCGGCGGTTAAAAGCAGACGTGCTATTACCTCTCTTGCTATCCAAAAATGGTTGTGTTGTTTATATATATAAAAAAAATCATTAGAGAGAACGAGTATCATATGAAACGGCATTATGGCTTGCAAAAGGGGAAACTAATTTGCCCTACATAATATCCGACAGAGGTCAAAATAACTACTGGATAAATTGTGAAGTTTTACCTTACGTGATGTGTACTTCTAGATGGTATCAGTAATAGTAAATCAAGGAACTGGGATGGCCCCATTTGATATGGCCCTGTCCTAAACAGTTTGATAAAGTGCAATTAATAGTAAATGAAAATTTTACAAAATAAAGGTTGTAACAATTTTGTGGAAGGATGACGCTAAGCCGCAAGATAAAGTATTTCTGATCTTGGTGCCCGGATTGTCGATCTTGAAAATATCAGGGAAGAGCTAGTTGGTGACGCCACAGATTTGCGTTGGGACGTTGACCTCAAAACCTATCTTGTGGGGAAACTGAACCACTGGAGGTTGACTCGAAAATTGAACTTCGTGATAAAGACAGAATTACCGCAAGTTGCTATGAGGAAAATGACTGCTCCTGATTTAAATGAAGTAACTTACGCAAATGAGTAAAGGAAAAGAACGTGCTGGTAATAAGGTCTTCTCAGGCCCAAGTAAAATCTGAGAAGAAAAGAGAGGCTGTTGTATATTTCTAATATTGATAAGTCTATATCTAAATACAATTCTTTCGTTAATTTTGCTAATGGAAGCAGTGATGATGCTGTGACAAGGATTCAACAATAAGGATCGGGAGAATGAAACAAAAATAATGATGTTTAATGTTTACAGTAAGGACGACGATTAGGTTGGTGCAATAGGTTAGTTGACAGGAACGGTCAATTCCTGGTGAAAAAAAAAAGAAGATAAGACTGCTATTCAAGAAACCTGTGCAAGTGGGAATGCCCACATCATTCTACAATGTGGTCCTGAAAATATAATACCCTACTGTCACGACACGGTTCGTATGGCATACATACATCAAAAATGTGACCTGCTTTTATTGCCAGAGGTATGGTCATAGTCAGATGTAACGCAAGTTCTCAAAACACCGAAACGAAAAAATGTAGTCCGGATTTAAAGTAAATTAACTGCACGAGACAGACATGATACTGCACATAAGATGATTTCGAAAAGTTGCGAAGCTCTGAATGTGGAAACAGGGACAGTGGCCGATTGTGTTGATAGTCTCATGGTTATGATGACTCTCAAGTAGAAGCAGAATCCTTGTTGGCGAGTGTTGTCATATTGAGGATTTGGCAAGTTGGGGGATCTGCACTGCCATACAATGAACGTCGTTAAAAATATGTGTACGTGAAAAATCATAGCAAATGATCAAGTAGTGTGCCTTCGGAGCAGATAGAGCCTGATAAAGAAACCTAAACAGGAAAGCCCAGAGGAGAATAAGAATGAGTAACGCAATGTTCAGAATGTCATTATCATGTTCTTCACTGATTGTGGTAATGAAACAGACTGACACTCTGCTCAGGACATTAAATTCAACTGTCTTGAAAACCCCAACAAAATTAAGTCGCATCTGCAAAAGGAAACATCCGCAGAGCCTTCATTTACTTACGCCTTGGTTCTAGTTGCCTTTGTGCCACTGAACGGACTAGGTCGAAACATGTACGGACCCACTCTTTCTCTCTCAAGCTCAAGTACAGTAAGCCTAAATTCGAGAAAAGATACACGAGCAATAGCAATCCGGTTGTTAAGCTCTCATCAGACCTCTCAGGTTTGTTGAAAGTTTCAGTATTTTTCTTTTTGACACGCAAAGACGTTTACACCATTCTGAACCCAAAACAAGCCGAGTAATGCCAAAAGATAATGAATCACAAAGTCGTCATTTCTGGCCGTCACAACTTCCCTTCCCGTATTCCAAAATTCTGAGGTTACAAACAGGCGGGGAATCACTTCCCTCGGCCTGCACCTTTGGCTCCATTTCTTCATTTCCCTCCGCATAACGAAAACGGTAGGCCGATAATATGATCAATACTCTGATCAAAAGGGAACCGTTCAGAACCATTTTCACACGATTTGTTCATTTACTAAATTTCCATATTTCACAATATTTTAGTTCTGAGCCTGATAAATGAGCAAGCTTTCAATTTACTGATTAGTTTCACTATCCTTAAGTTATGTAGGTCTACATAAGCAGCCTATGCATTGTATTCCCCAAACATTTTACAAACACTGATAATAACATGAATAGCCTCAATGATACTATTACAACACAACTACAACCTCCACAGCGTAGTAAGAAAGCCTATTACAACAGAACTAATATAGTTATGGCCTTAAACGGCTGAAAAACAATCGCCAAGGTCCCAGTGTTTGGGATAATTACGTTCACCCCTATAATTAAGCACAATGAAAACGAGGAGGGAAACACCCAAAGCCAGCTACGATGAACAGCAATTACACAAACGTCGTTCCACGAAACGGAAACTATGAAAGATCATAATTTAACCGGGCATTTCTGAGAGAGAGAGAAATTGCACTACAGAATGAAGGGAACTGCAACATTGCATTACAAGTTGCGTATAGCAGCAGAAGAATTTTGGAAGCATATGTGACAACTTATTGATCGGGAGTAGGTCAAACGACCACTAATTTCCGTTAAACTCATTTTACGTGGCTAAGAACCAATTGGTTACCTAGCAAAAAGAAAACAAAATTATAGCGAGAAATGAATTTCTATCAGAAATAAATTCCTCTAATATCTTCATTGGCCGGTCGGAGACTCGAACTGGCTAGCAGAGTGCTAGCCGAGAACTCTACCAACTCTGCCAACGAGGAACTATTTTCAAATGAATTACATTAAACTTTAATTATTCAAAAGAAACTTGTAAACACGGCTATTTCTAAGTAATAGTACTGCTTATCCAAAGCTTGTACACAGTAATGGTTGCGGGGAGGGGGGAGGTCAGCCTTCCACAGTATTCAGTTATAGAAAGATGAATTATCTCCCGTTCACTGAGCATCCCTAGACATTTTGACTGCCGCAGCACTTAACTCACGGGTAGACCCTACACTGATTAGGCCTCCGACTTCGTGTTCGCCTTGCAAACAATCTCACAGAGGCAACAAGTCAACCTGTCTCTGTCCGTCAGAGTTGGAATGTGTCACGAGTGCTACAGCACAAGGGCCTGTACAAAAGCGGACCTCCACAGTATTCTTAAATTTTAAATGTAGTGTTGATTGAAATGATTATTCGTTTTTCCCTCCTAAATACAGGAACTCTCCTTATCTATTATGTGCTAATGATCACTGACTGCGATGTAAAAATCTCTTAGCAAGCTGAAATTCATCAAGAATAGTCTACGTACATTACTAGCAGACTGTACAGATGATTTCCCTTAAGATGATGAGCACTGAGTGGTATGCTCAGGAAGCTACAGTTTAATTAGTTAACATAAAACTCTGCAAGGGTGAAATCCGGTGACATCTACGTATTCTCATTTTGATTAAAATCACACGTACAACTGACCGAGTGGCCAGACTATTGATGTTGTTCAGGGTTATAACTAAATATGAAGTGATTTTGTATCATGATTTACTGTTGATACGAATAGAACAATGTGAAAGAACTATCGCTGTGATTTAACTGCACTGTTAGTCTCTTACACCGCTGGTTTAACTTGGTTGTTTTATAATACGCCGCGTATCTGTTAATAAACTGTCATTAAACTGTGGCTTTCAAGTTTTTAACTGGTTACAAAACTCAAATATCATATCTGTCTTCTCTAATCTCTCTCTCTCTCTCTCTCTCTCTCTCTCTCTCTCTCTCTCTCTCTCTCTCTCTCTCTCTCTCTCTCTCTCTCTGTATTTATGTATGCTTATGACGATAAACAAAGTGGGTTTGATGAAGCAGAAATAACCAAGATAAAAAGAAATAATAAAGAAATAAAACATAAAAGCTGTCATATAACTTTTAACAAGATTTATGAAGCCGATAAAAACGATAAACCTTGTGGCTATTGGTCAAAAAAAAAAGTTAAATTTTCCGCACGTCATAATTTAAAAATAATTCCCGCAAAAGGAGGATGCAAATGAAAGGATTTCCCCCCAGAATTATTAAACTGATTCCGCCAACAACAATTTCCCTTCATTTGACATTTACACAATTGAATTAGGCCTATCTAGAATTCTAAATAAGCACAAGGTTAAACTGTATAAACTGTTCTATTCTGTGATTAGTAAAACTGATGCACAGTTCTGGATTTTCCTGTTTAAACGGACAAGAAGAGTGTATGCTATTTGAATCTGACAGTGCGCTACGAAAATATGAACACTTCAAAAGAATAACTATTGGTTCGTCAACAATAAGCATTGTAGCAGTAGTTAGGAACTTAGGAGTATTTATTGATAATAAATTGTCGATGAAGAACCATATATTGCATATTACAAAAAACCTGTCACTATCATATTAGAAACATCGCATTTATTAGAAAATACCTAAACGAAGATACTCTGAAAACAGCAATTTGCCACCAAATACTATCGAGGCTTGACTACTGCAACGTTATACACTACGGTCTCCCTAACCACCTACTAAGAAAATTGCAAGTACACAACACAGCCTCCAGGTTGATAAAAGGACTACGTTCCCGTGATAGAATAACCCCAGCACTAACTGAGCTACATTGGCTCCCAGTAAAAGCTAGAATAGAATATAAAATACTACTTACAGTCTTTAAAGCACTAAAATATGATGAACCAACATATCTGAGAAACCGCTTAAGCTTCTTTAGACCCGAAATGAATATTGTAATCAAACATGCAAGTGAAGCATATACGTAGGCTATCTGAACCTGGAACAAATTGCAAGTCAGGCGAGAGAGCATTTGAACACTGCTCACCAAGACTCTACAACAAAATACCGCCGGAGGTGAAGAGCATGCAAGGAGAATGCAAATTTAAAAAAGGACTAAAGACTCTCCCATTCTGCAGGAGCTACGATACTGACGAGAAAACACTGAAAGACAATTACAAAATATAAGAAGCCCCTTATTTTGAAAAAGTACAAGGGCCCGCCAGCGAGGGAATTATCCCCGTGGAGGGCTGTACATAAAACCAAACAAAGTGAAACAAAGTGAAGGGTGGGGTGGGGTGGCGGCGCGGTTCAACGATTTTTAACATCTCGGAAGGTCTGGGGAACCTAACCATAACTCCCTGGCGTTGTTTGTACCATCCAGAATAATTTTCATGGACGACTCTATTTTGCATAAAAAAAAAACCATTGGCAGGTAGGTCCCCTACACTCTAAGAAGCACAGAGGGACTTTTACCTCTTCGAAAGTACTAGTACGTGGTCATGAGGGTTAGGGGCCACCAGTGGCGTTCCTGAGGGGGGGGGACGCTGTTTGAAACCGCCCCCGGGCCCCAAAGTGAGGGGGGGGCCAAAATGCGAAATTTAACCATTGCTGCTATGACAGGACAAGCCAAATTTCTGTAATTTGCATTTACAAGTTCCTTTAAAATGATCCTACAATTGCTCATATTCTAAAAAAATTTCCCCCCCGAACCCGCCAGCTGCTTTGGCTCGCTTCCCTTGCCTCCCATCCCGTAAGAGGCGCCCCAAATGGGACTCCCCGGCCCCAAAATGTCTAGGAACGCCCCTTGGGGCCACGTACAGACAAGTAGCCTACCCCAAGATTTCAAAATGACCTTTCTCAAAACCCCTACAAATTACACTGGCTATGTGAACTTCGGCCCGCCTTCACATATATACTCTCATGTTATACATTTGTTATTCATTTCTATTCAACGTAACAGCTGGCTTTCCCGTTCTTTCCTTCTCCACCTCACCTGGGAATTCTGTTCTGTGGAAGTTTGTGAAATTAGCCAAGTGGCTGATTCCACAAGGATGCACGTACAGTACATGGCAATGAAGTGTCGGAAGAAAACGACTAAGAGGCTGTAAACTGCTTCAGACTGCCTCGCACCCTGGCCTTAGCCGTCTTATTCTAAACCGTTGTTTGTCGCTATCTTCCTCTCATTCATTTGTTACTTACAAAGGTAATTACTATCTCTCTTCTCTTAGCTCTTTCCACGGAAGGGTAATTATCTTCCGTGGCAGCTTGCTTACCTCAATCAACAGACCTTTTTAGCTTTCCCACTCGAATGTATGCGCATTCTGTATGATAATTAAATATAATAATTGCTGTCAAACTGCATTACGTGCAATATCAACCACGATGGAGAGCGTATTCACAGGTGCACTACAACGGCGAAGAAGGATCTGCCAAAACTCAAGAAATGGCATCCCACTTACTGGGTCGAGCAGCAGGAGCCTGTTTCTCGTGTCATCAGTAGGCTACTTAGCATTTTCTTCCAGTAAGTGGAACTCCCTTCCTTTCGGCCTACTTATCCAATCTCTTCTAGGTCTTCCTCTCCCCTTTTCTCCTAACTCTCCTGAATTATACGATTTTTTCCCCCAAACTTATTATAGTCCCCTTTTTTCTACATGACTAAACCATCCCAATGTACTCTGAGCCAGCCTTTCATTTGTGCTAACCTTTTCACCCCTCCTACGAATATCTAAATTTCTTATCAATTCTTCCCACACTCCATACACTATGCAAATGGTTCATCTCAAATGCTTCCCACTTTTTCTTCCATTTCCATTCAAATTTACGAAAATAAATGAGAGCTAGCTCGACAGTCCTTAATTCAGTTCCTACCTTGGCTCCACAGACATTTCAAGTCTCTTTCCAATCATAAGCACACACCACACTGCCTTCTTTCCTTCGCCTTTTCTGTGACTCGCCTCTTCTCACATCCTACCAGCATCATAATTCACTCCCAAATACTTATACGATCAGCCACTAACATTTTTCCACCTTCCAAACTACCATTCCGTCTTCTTGGTCTCCATTCACCCTAATAACTTTGCTCTTTCACAAATAGGCCTATACTTTAATCATGTTCCTCTAACAAACACTCAAATTTTCTAGATTCTGTCGTCGTTTTTTACTGTCAACAAAATAGCACTGAACAACTTCATATACTAACCATTCTCCACCTCGTTTACAACTCCTTTTGTTATCTTAGCCGTAAAACAACTTTAACGTCAGGCCACAAGAACTATCATTTCTCTGGCTCCGCATCATCCATGGAGACCTAACACATCCTTTCCTCGGACCCACTTTAACGGTAAACCAGTCACTCTCCCGCCTATATACCAAGTATTTTAGTACATGCTCCGCTTCCATTGGAAAAAAATTTAATCACTTATCTTCTACGCCAAGTCTAATCACTCTCCACATTCACACTTCCTCTACAGAACCTATCTTAGGCTTTTTGTAGGTCCCTGTATGCCACATTCAGCTCTTTTTCCTTTGCTTTGAAACTCCGCACAGATCTGCTTTTTAATAAAAACTTGATCCACACTGTTCTCTGCCTGTCAGTCCTCCTGTAATTTGCTTACTTGCTTAGTTAAAATTCTACTATACACTTCCCTGGTAGCATATAAATTTTATAGTTCCCAGTCCTCTCTTTATCTCCCTATCTGCAAATGGATGACCTTTGTTGTTGTGAAGCCATATAGTATTTTCAAAAACAATCCCCAAGCTATCTCCCTCTACCTAGTATATGAAGTATCACTTCAAGCAACAAACGTATTAGTAACAGTACTCGTAGTAACAGTAGCCGCTTTAACAGATTTACGGTATTCGTTACAATAAATACCATCACGTTACTATATGCAAGCTCAATTGCCAGGGGCCATCCTTTCATGTGGGTCACGTGACATAATCAATGAGCGATAGCACCATTGCGTGTTCCAGAACCTCACATACGAACACCTATTTTCGGACTTCGTTATTTTCTCAGCAATCCCGAGAGAGAGAGAGAATATCACTGGGCCAATTAATTTTAACTGCTTAGATACTGGGAGTATGCGTTTCGATTTGCCTTTTCTATTTTAAGGAGGTAAATTTAATAACATCACTTAAGGTGTATTTTCAACGCCGAATTTTACTATCGTAAATCATAAATATCGACCCAAGAGGACTGGATGAACTCATTCCAACAAGCAAAAATCGATTCGCACTTAGATCGATGGTCTCCACACACACACACACACACACACACACACACACACACACCATTATACTCAAGTACACAAGTGTTCAGTTACTCCATTACTTGTTTCCACATAGGCTATGCTGTCTGTGACACAAACCACACGCGGATCTTCATTTTGTAGAAATATGGTGGTAAGGGTCATTGATAGAGAAACTGTTCAATATATACGTATCATTAGCCCGTCTTCAAATGCACGCATGCAATTTTCAAGTGCTGGCCGTTCAATCTGATTTATCAAAAACATGACATTCTGAATGCCATCATCGTATTTCGTCTGTTTTGATCTATCACTGATAAACATTATGAAATGACACATAAAAGCAAGCAAAGTGTGTGTGTGTGTGTGTGTGTGTGTGTGTGTGTGTGTATATATATATATATATATATATATATATATATATATATATATATATATATATATATATATATATATATATATATATATATATATAATATACATACATACACATACATCGGTAGGCGTTTTCCAACGATATGTGCAGGTGTTAAGCAAACAGACCCACAAAAATCCGATGTCGTTAAAAATACTGGTTAAGAAAACATCAACCTGCGTCACTAATTGATAATTAAATTGACACATTTCACGCATCTTGAACTCTAAGTTTTATTTCGGGCTTGCCTTCTGATGCCATTAAGATATATGAAGTTAAGCCTGTGGGCTACTTTTGGTGACAATGTGCCCAGGAAAAACCAGCACTTCATCCATAAGGACAAGTACAAATGATAGATATTTAGACTGGCCTCGAGTGACGTACGAATATTCCAAATACACGGCTTGTCCAGCTATACTTACAGCATGTCTTGGTCACGGGGATAGCTTATGTGGGTCGCACCAGCTGATGACTTGGAGAATTGATTGGTCTTTGGGGTCTAGAATATACGGTATTGCTCGGTGTTAAGTAACGAACGGGAGGAAAATGTTATTTTACCACTACTAAAATACTTTAAATGTTCAAAGACTTAATATTTTATTCTTTCAAGAATAAAAGTTGATCACTTCTCGTATGTCCTTCCAGGGTGATCATAGATGAGCCGATGGGGGAGGACATGATTCCGTAGTGCGAGTTTGACCGTGATTCTCCTGTGTGGACTTGGCGTCTGTTTTGGGACGGTTCAGCATTGATTTTATTGATCTTTTGCCACATGGCCCTTCACTTAACTCGTTGGTAGACTCCCTAACACTTAGTCAGAATCACTGTAGTCATTCACACCTGAATAACTGTTACTATCACTTTACTTTGTAAGAATTTCTAGGCCCACGAATGGTTAGCTAGTTGTAGACGTCTTTGGTCCGAGCGCAATCTACTGCTCATGCGTCATCCGCGGCTTAAAGGCACCTCTCGTACAAACTGCGATGTATGTTTCGTCGCTTCCGTTTCTTTAATGAAATGATCTCTTCTATGAAACGTCTCACGCTTGATAATAATGTAATGAAATTGTTATGAATTTCACGTTAGTTTACCACGATTGACGACGTAGTTCCTCTTCCGCTGTCCACGAACATTTGGTAGCTATTTGTGTTCCAGTATCAGAGTTGGTTAGCATTGTTTTTCTAGGTCGATAGTAACGTCATACTTGCTGTCATGACATCCTGGATGTCTAATGATTTTAATCAAGATCATTTTTAGTTATTATTTCAAAGTCTACTATATAACTTCAGATATAAAAGAGCAGCCAAAAATACTAAGGAAATTTCCGAATTAGCAACTCAAGTATTCCATGGAACAAGCGGCATATTTCGTTCGTTTACATTTTCTATCACTCACTTTAATCTGAAGTACTCTGAGAAAATATGCGAAAATATATAAACTGCAATCTAGTGATTTTGTATACTCTACTTAAATGGTGTTTTTACTAAATGGTCCCACTCATCCACAAATTCTAACGACAAACGCAAGCAGATTTTCTTACGTCATTTCATGGAATTTTGCAATGATGATTTATTGCATTTTGATAAATATCAGACAATAAACTGAAGCAGGTGAAAATGCCTTGTTCTAACCACCTGTCGGGGTTATTAATAGAAGTCAAATGGTACAGAAATGTTTCCTATTGGTCTTCTGGACATCCGATTAGCTATGAAATTTCCGTCACGACTTTATATAGTGCTTTCCACTGACTGAAAAATAAATATCTGTGACGGCTTTGCCATTTATTCCATTGTTTGTTGAAAGGGTTACTCCAACTCGCCATGAGCACTGTCTAGCATGAGAACCCATCTCTGTTATTTTGTTCTGTTTAAAAAGGCATGTACATGTTGAAATGATTAATTTACAAGTAATTCTCAGCGATGATGTTATGGCACGTGCTTAAATCATGGTAAAATTGGTACAATCGTAAATGTGAACTTCAAATCAAATTTGGGGAAAAAATTTATCAGGACACGAGTTAACTTGCATCATTTTGGTCTACAGCATCTGTCGTTCAAGGTTTCAACATCGTTTTGAATTGTGACCAACTTGATCTGGGCGGCTGCAGCAGCATTCTCACATCCAGTTACTTCGTATGGAGGTAGTGCCGTCAGTGCGTCTCATGTGGTGCACTGTAGGCATCACTTAAGGTTCTTTGCAGCATCCCTTTGCCCCTAGCTGCAACCAATTTCTTTCCTTTTACTGTCCTTCCGTTCATATTCTTTCTTTCATCTTACTTTCCACCCTCTCCTAACGACTAATTCATAGTGCAACTGCGAAGTTTTCCTCCTGTTGCACCTTTCAAACCTTTTTACTGTGAATTTCCTTGTCAGCGCTGAATGATCTCATAGGTCCCAGAGCTTGGCCTTTGGCCTAAATTCTGTATTCTGTTCTATTCTGTTCTGTTCCACATTCACTTAAACGAGGGAGGGAAGTAAGAAATTTAACCCATAAGAGGAATATCAGTTTTATCAGTTTGGCACAAGTTGGTTGTGTATTTCGGTTCATATAATGAAATCGCTCCTCTAATTTTGGACAAGCCATGAAAAAGTACATTGGGTAGAAAGCTCTCATTTTCTGGTTGCATCCTGCTCAAAAGAGCAAGAACCTGTGCTGCCATAAGGCCACCTTAATCTCTTAACAGCGACTGCGATTACGCCCTTTTCTCCTCAGGTGCTATTTGCGTCTCCCCTCATCATATTTTGTCAGTCAGATGTTTTGCACCAACATAATTTTCATGTTTAAAGCTGACCCTTGCTGGGCTTGTACAACAAAGGAAAATTCCTCTTCTTAAAGGAATAAAGAAATATTATATTTGAGAATGTTAGGCAGATGAAAGGATTGATAAATGAAGAGCAAAACTTCTCTAAAAGAAGAAATATGAGCGCAAAGCTTCAGTACACAGAGAAAAAAAAAACTGTGTGAGTCTGGTCTGGGTATTCAATATAATTCACAGAATGCTACGTGGAGAATGCACGGTATGCGTGGTGTAGAAAACAGTGTTATGGGCGGTCACATTCTTTTTTATGAAGACGGATCTCGTGTAAGTTTCAGTGAAAGGAAGAGACTTTCCTACCCACCTTAATTACGATGTAATTCCCCTAAGTGGTTCTTTCCTAGATAGTGACCCCCACGAGCTTTAACCCAGTATGTATCCACCTCTGTGGCGTGTTTAGTACAAGCCTGTTGGGGATTTTTTTTAGCCTGATATGTATCCACCTCTCTGGCGTGTTTAGTACAAGCCTGTTGGGGATTTTTTTTAACCCTGTACGTATCCACCTCTGCGGCATGTTCAGTACAAGCCCATTCGGGATTTTTTAGGTGGTATGTATCCACCTTTCCGGCGTGTTTAGTACAAGCACGTTGGGGATTTTTTTTAACCCGGTAAGTATCCACCTTTGCAGCATGTTTAGTACAAGCCCATTGGGGATATTTTTTAACCCTGTGTGTATCCACCTTTCCGGCATGTTTAGTGCAAGCCTGTTGGGGATATTTTTAACCCGGTACGTATCCGTATCCACCTTTGCTGAGTGTTTGGGGATTTTTTAACCCGTTATGTATCAAATTTTGTGGCGTATTTAGTTTAAGCCCATTGAGTTTTTTTTAGCTCGTTATGTATCCACCTTTCTGGCATGTTTAGCACAAGCCTCTTGGGGATTTTTTTAACCCTGTATGTATCCACCCTTGTGGCATGTTTAGTACAAGCCTGTTGGGGATTTTTTAACCCTGTATGTATCCACCTTTGTGGAGTGTTTAGTACAACCCAGCTGGGATTTTTTTTAACCTGGTATGTATCCACCTTTGGGCGTGTTTAGTACAACCCCATTGGGGATTTTTTTTTAACCTGGTAAGTGTCCACCTTTGTGGCCTGTTTAGTACAAGCCTGTTAAGTTTTTTTAACCTGGTATGTATCCACCTTTGCAGCGTGTTTAGTACAAGCCTGTTGGGGACTTTTTTTACTTGGTATGTATCCACCTTTGTGACGTGTTTAGTACAAGCCCATTGGGGATTTTTAACCTGGTATGTATCCACCTTTGCAGCGTGCTTAGTACAAGCCTGTTGGGAATTTTTTTTAACCCAGTATGTATCCACCTTTGCGGTGTGTTTAGTACAAGCCCGTTGAGGATTTTTTAAGTCAGTATGTATCCACCTTTGCAGTGTGTTTAGTACAAGCTGGTTGGGATTTTTTCAACCTGGTATGCATCCATCTTTGCAGCATGTTTATCACAAGCCTGCTGGGGATTTTTTTTAACCTGGTATGTATCCACCTTTGCGGCATGTTTTTTACAAGCCTGTTGGGGATTTTTTTAACCTGGTATGTACCCACCTTTGATGCGTGTTTATTACAACCGTTGGGAATTTTTTATCCTGGCATGTATCCACCTTTCTGATGTGCTTAGTACAAGCCTGTTATGGATTTTTTTTAACCCAGTATGTATCCACCTTTGCAATGTGTTTATTACAAGCCTGTTGTGGATTTTATTAACACGGTATGTATCCACCTTTGCATAGTGTTTAGTACAAGCCCATTGGGGATTTTTTAACCTAATATGTATCCACCATTCCGATGTGTTTAGTGCAAGCCCATTGGGATTTTTTTAAGCTGGTATGTATCCACTTTTGCGGTGTATTTAGTACAAGCTCATTAGGGAATTTTTAACCTGGTATGTATCCACCTTTGCAGAATGTTTAGTGCAAGCCTGTTGGAGATTTCCTTAACCCGGTATGTATTCACCACCTTTGTGGCGTGTTTAATACAAGCTTGTTAGGGAATTTTTTTTAACCCGATATGTATCCACCTTTGTGGCAGGTTTATTACAAGCCTGTTGGGGATTTTGTAAATCAGGCATGTATCCACCTTTGCATAGTGTTTAGTACAAGCCCATTGGGGATTTTTTTACCCGGTATGTATCCACCATTGTGGCGTGTTAATACAAGCCTGTTAGGGATTTTTTAACCTAGTATGTATCAACCTTTGTGGCGTGTTTATTGCAAGCCCATACGGATTTTTTAACCTGGTATATATCCTCCTTTGCGGCGTATTTAGTACAAGCTCATTAGGGATTTTTAACCCAGTATGTATCCACCTTTGCGGCATGTTTAGTACGAGTCCGTTGGGGATTTTTTTTAACCCAGTATGTATCCACCTTTGCAGCTTGTTTAGTACAAGCCCGTTGGGGATTTTTTAACCCGGTATGTATCCACCTTTGTGGCGTGTTTAGTACAAGCCCATTGGGGATTTTTTAACCCAGTATATATCCACCTTTGCAGCGTGTTTATTACAAACCCGTTGAGGATTTTTTATACCTGGTATATATCCACCTTTGCAGTGTTTAGTACAAGCCCATTTGGAATTTTTAACTCGGTATGTATCCACCTTTGCAGCATGTTTAGTACAAGCCCATTGGGATTTTTTTAACCTGGTATGTATCCACCTTTGTGGACTGTTTAGTACAAGCCTGTTGGGGATTTTTTTACCTGGATTGTATCTTACTTTGAAGCATATTTAGTACAAGCCCATTTTGGATTTTTTTTATCCCCATATGTATCTACCTTTGCAGCGTGCTTAGTACAAGCCTATTGGGATTTTATCTTTTCTCAGTATGTATCCACCTTTGCAGCGTATTTAGTACAAGCCCGTTGGGATTTTTTTTAACCTGGTATAAATCCACTTTTGCATCATGTTTTGTACAAGCCTATTGGTGATTTTTTAAACCCAGTATGTATCAACCTTTGTGGAGTGTTTATTACAAGCCTGTTGGGGATATTTTTAACATGGTATGTATCCACCTTTGCACCATGTATAGTACAAGCCTGTTGGGAATTTTTTTTTAACTTGGTATGTATCCACCTTTGCAGCATGTTTAGTACAAGCCTGTTGGGGATTTTTTAACCTGGTATGTATCCACCTTTGTGGCATGTTTAATACAAGCCTGTTGGGGATTTTTTAAACCCGGTATGTATCCACCTTTGTGGCTCGTTTATTACAAGCCTCTTGTCAATTTTTTAACCCAGTACTTATCCATCTTTGTTGCATGTATATTACAAGCCTGCTGGGGATTTTTTTAACCCGGTATGTATCCACCTTTGCTGTATGTTTATTACAAGCCTGTTGGTGATTTTTTTAACCCGGTATGTATCCACCTTTGCGGCGTGTTTAGTACAAGCCTCTTGGAGATTTTTTTACCCTGTAGGTGTCCAGTTTGTGGCATGTTTAGTACAAGCTTGTTGGGGATCTTTTAACCCGGTATGTATCTACCTTTGCAGCATGTTTAGTACAAGCCTGTTGGGGATTTTTTTTACCCGGTATTTATCCACCTTTCTGGCATGTTTAGTACATGCGCGTTGGGGATTTTTTAACCCACCATGTATCCACCTCTGCAGCGTGTTTAGTACAAGCCTGTTATGGATTTTTTTACCTGGTATGTATCCACCTTTGCGGCGTGTTTAGTACAAGCCTGCTATGGATTTTTTTAACCCGGTATGTATCCACCTTTGTGGCATGTTTAGTACAAGCCTGTTAAGGATTTTTTTAACCCAGTATGTATCCACCTTGTAGCATGTTTAGTACAAGCCCAATGGGGATTTTTTTTGACCTGGTATGTATCCACATTTGCAGCGTGTTTGGGATTTTTTTTTACTGGTATGTATCCACCTTTGCAGCACGTTTAGTACAAGCCCGTTTAGGATTTTTTTTAACCTGGTATGTATCCACCTTTGCAGCATATTTATTACAAGCCCATTGGGGATTTTTAACCTGGTATGTATCCACCTTCATGGCATGTTTAGTATGAGCCTGTTGGGGATTTTATCTTTTCCTCAGTATGTATCCACTTTGCGACATGTTTAGTGCAAGCCTATTGGTGATTTTTTAAAACCTGGTATGTATCCACCTTTGTGGCCTGTTTAGTACAAGCCTGTTGGGGATTTCTTTTAACCTGGTATGTATCCACCTTTGTGGCATGTTTAGTACAAGTCTGTTGGGGATTTTTTTTAACCTGGTATGTATCCACTTTGTGGCCTGTTTAGTACAAGCCTGTTGGGGATTTTTTTTTTAACCTGGTATGTATCCACCTTTGTGGTGTGTTTAGTACAAGTCTGTTGGGGATTTTTTTTTAACCTGGTATGTACCCACTTTGTGGCTGTTTAGTACAAGCCTGTTGGGGATTTTTTCAACCTGGTATGTATCCACCTTTGTGACCTGTTTAGTACAAGCCTATTGGAGATTTTTTCAACCTGGTATGTATCCACCTTTGTGGCCTGTTTAGTACAAGCCTGTTGGATACTTTTTTTAACCTGGTATGTATCCACCTTGGTGGCCTGTTTAGTACAAGCCCATGGGGGATTTTTTTTCACCGGGTATGTATCCACCTTTGCAGCATATTTAGTACAATCCTGTTGGGGATTTTATCTTTTACCCGGTATGTATCCACCTTTGCAGTGTATTTAGTACAAGACCATCGGGGATTTTTTTTCACCCGGTATATCCACCTTTGCAGCGTGTTTTGTACAAGCCTGTTGGGATTATTCTCAAAATATAAGCAAAAGCCCGTAAATAACATAAAGATAACGACCTCCAAGAAATATTAGTCCCAGATAACGACCCCTGAAACCCTTGGGGGTCACTGTCTCAGAAAGATTGCCCTAATTCTTTGCAGAATTTTGTAAACGAGCTGGAAAGAGAAAATCAACTGTAAGTGGTGTTAGAAATGTTGAAGTGAATAAGAGGCCTGGTTTGGACCTGTCACTCAATATTCGCAGTGACTTTTAGTTTTCTGTAAAAGAAACTGTTGTGACAGCTTTGTCTGTCTATCCGCACTCTGTCCACCCTCAGATCTTAAAAGCTACTGAGGCTAGAGGGCTGCAGACTGGTATGTTGATCATCCACCCTCCAATCATCAAACAACAAATTGCAGCCCTCTAGCCTCAGTAGTTTTTTTTTTTTTAAAGATTAAAGTTAGCCATAATCGTGCATCTGGCAACGCTAAAGGACAGGCCAACACCAGGCCGTGGCTAAAAACTTCATGGGCCGCAGCTCATATAGCATCATACGCTGTACAGAAAACTTGATTGCGCCGAAGAAACTTTGGCGCATTTTCTACTTGTTTTTGAATCATATTACTCAGGTCTGTTCAGGTAAGACTGTTTGGTGTTCTTTGTAGCCCAACAACATTATAGCACTATTATTGCATGTCTGTATAAAATATAATAAGAAAATAATTATGGAAAATACACGTTGGTTGTTAACGTCGACGACAATAAATAAGGATTAAATTAATATTTGTTTTTATGTTATCTTTGCTTATAACATCCGCCTCTCCTATCTACGGGAATCATCAATTCTATCCAATGTGGGTTTTTGTTGAATTCCTTTTAGCCAAAGTATTTTGTTGCTCCTTACTAACAGAGAGCAGTTCGATGAAACCTTTTTTCACCAACACGTGGAACTCTCTGTCCATTTTTTAACAGATCTGGATCACGATAGAATCCTCTTCTACGGCAAAAGTGCATGATTAGCCTACTGTTTTACTATCTGAAAACCTAAAACCATTCATCTCAGCCCACTTTATTATATCATCAATGCAGAGGTGAAGCTGGCGTTCAGCCACTGCCATCCTTGTTGCTGCTAAAGATATCAAAAGGTCATTAACAAAAAGAGTATTAGTTACATTTGGGGGAATCATTTTAGATGCCCTATTGATTGACAAGGCGAACAAGGTTACACTTACTGTAAAACACTTCCTTGTGGCACTCCTTGGTTGAATACATCTGACATTGTTGCTCCAACCTCAGCCTGAAATAACCTATTTTTTTTAAATGTCTTAATAAAAAAAAGAGGCAAATTGCCTCCCAGGTTACATTCATAAAGAACCCTCAGAATGCCATATCTCCATGTTTTGTCATAAGCCGTCTCAAGATCAAAGAAAACGGTGGCATGATGCTGCTTGTTAGCAAAAGCTTCACATACTGCAGATTTCATTAAAACCAGCACATCATTTGTGAAGTGCATATTTCGAAAACCACACTAAGCAGGCTACAAATAGTTACTACGTTCCACGTTCCACGTACGTGTATTCGCACTTTTTTCCCATGATCTTACACAGACAATGTCAGTGCAATGGGACGATAATTCTCTGTCTTGAAAAGGTCTTTCTCTGGTTTCACAAATGGTGGTAATTTTTACATCTTCCGTGGCTTAGGGAAGATATGTTTTCAAAAAAATTCTGTTACTAAGGCTTAATATGAAAGATCTGGTATTTTCGGGGCTACTCTTAATCACTGAATAGTTTATATCATCCAGTCCAGGACCTGATTCACTACATTTACTTAAGACTGATTCAAATTCCCTCATAGTAAAATGTACACTGTATTGCTCATTCCTTGATGTATATTGAAATCAATTTCTACCTTGTAGGATAAGTGTGTATCATGTTACTGATATCAGTAATACTGCTGAATGGAATGTTATGTCTATTGTTGGCAACGCATTACCTAACTCTGTCCGCGCCCGTCAGTTGCCCTGTACCCACCATAGGATTAAGACGGTTCTGTAATAAACCATCAACTCGGGAATAGTGCTTCTTACTTACCCTGCCCATAGAGTATCCTATATACCTGTTCCATTAGCCCTCTTTGAGCAGAATAGTGTCTGTCATAATTTTTCTTTGCAGCATTAGCAAAATGATTAGCAAACTCATTTGCCACTAACTGGGGATCTGCTACTTCACAACCATTGGTCTTGATAAGTGGAAGTTGACAGGGAGTAAATTTACCTGCTATTTCTCTGACTATTCCAAACTAAAGTCAAGGGTGTTTCTGAATTAAGTGAAGATATGAAAATTGGTCAAGATTTCTTTCGTGCCTTTTGCCTTTTTAATTTCCTTGCGGCAATGAGCTCTACCTTTTCGAAATTCAACACGGTAATACTCACATTTTCGTCTGTGATATCTGGTGAAAGTTAACCTCATGTTTTGAGTTTCCTGGCATTTACGAGTTCATTATGGAACTGGTAGGCGGATAAATATGCCTGAAGTCCTAGGTACTGATTGGAGACCAGCCGAGAATAAAACTGTATTCAAAAAGTCAAGAGCACCATCCACAGAAGGAGAGTCACCAGCTGAGTCATCTATTGAGCTGTTCCTGAAATGTTGTCCAATCAGCTTTACCAGTGTTCCATTTAAGTAACCTTGAAGATGAAGTATTTGAAGATAACGTGATTACCATTGGTAAATCTATCATTTATCACTCTCCAATTGAAGTCAATAAGGCAGTCATCACAGCATATAGATAAGTCATTTGCGGACAGTGTTTCTGTTTGAACATGAAAATGTGTAGACTCCCCTGTGTTTAGGATTCCGACATTTTCACTTTCATGATGGAACACAGACAATTTCCCCTTCGACTGGCAACGATATCACCCTAATGAGGGTTTCTACTATTCATATCTCCCAGAATAAGAAAGGGACGTGGTAGCTATTAAATAAGAGATCTGAATTCATCAGTGGAGAAGACTTTCCTATAATTAACGGCGTTGACATGTTTCCCATCTTGCCAAAGGAGGCAGTTAATCCTAATCCAAAAAGGTTCACTTTCAGGATTGGCCCCGAGGTTAAGATTAATCCTGGCCAGCTATTTGTTTTATGTACAAGTGACTTCGTTTTTAATTAACGTATGCATGTGCATACATGCATACATATTAATTTATGTACATAAATACATACAAGGTATATTATATATATATATATATATATATATATATATATATATATATATATATATATATATTTATATATATACATGTGTATAATATATATATATATATATAATATGTGTGTATATATGTATATATATGTATGTATGTATGTATGCATAACTGATTCACGAAGGTATGGAACGTGATGAATGTATAACTAAAGGCAAATGCCACGAAGGAAAGTTGAAACAACAGACTGGTTGCAAGGACTGTCAACACAACGGTCCACTTGTTTTTATATATATATATATATATATATATATATATATATATATATATATATATATATATATATATATATATATATATATATATATATATATATATATATATATATATATATATATATATATATATATGTGTGTGTGTGTGTCACCTTTAATTGAATTTTATATTGAGCAAGATGGGAAAATGTACAGCAAGGTCCAAGTGTAATGTTTTGATCTTTGAGTTTTGTTTTTGTATTGACGAATGAAAGGTGCCAAACAATCCCCTTTTTACTGTGATCCGCGGTCACTTCACTTAATCATCCATACACGAGGAAATGGCAGCGCCGCTCAAAAAAAAAAAAAAAAAGAAATGCCAAATCTAGCAAACTATCACCCTCTTTCCTGGAAATTTTGAACGGGCTTAAGAAAATATGGCAGAAGTGCTAATCGCCTTCGAATCTCAATCTTTTGTGGCTAGACTTTTTTGCGAATGGATCTTTACACCTACTATTTGCAGTGTAGTCTGAATATTAACAGCATTTGTGGGGTGTCATTACGAACATACAGTATAAAACTATATGTTCATAATGACACCCCACCAAGGGATTAATTTAATGATTTATCTAAAGAATGAAAACAAACGAATCAGTCTTGTAAACTTCATGAAGAATCTCAGATCTGTCTCCAGTGATTTTAGTGGTTAATTTTCATGTTTTTATGTTTTATGAAGTAATTATGATAATAATAATAATTTTTCTAATTCTTTTTTCGGTAGAACTATGGAACAACTCAGCATTGGGTATTACCTTGGAAATTGACTTTTTCTATAATACTTTGGTTGCTCATCAAGAATTTATTATTATTTTTTGTCGGTCGAGTGCAATTAACCTGTAATCAACAACCTCAGAACTGATATGTTATTGTATGCTGGCCAGCCTGGAATGCTATCGCACATGCCCAGTGTTATAGAGGAACTTTTGGTAAAAAGTGGACTTTCCTCCACTGGGGGCTCTGCTCCCCGACTAAGTAACACGGCCTACTAGGTTAGGTTAGGTTAGGGTACGTTGGGTTAGTGTGGTTCCTTTTATAATAGATTTCCTTAGCCATTCCCTTCTTGAACACATGGCTCCCTAATGACTTGCGAATGCATGGAACCATTCCATATGACCAACATGACAGTCCGGTTTTCTCCCAGTATTTCTCCACCCAAAACCCCGAGTCCCCGCAGGGTTCCCAACATTGTTGGGTAGAGTTGTATGTTGATAATAGTTGGCTGACAATAAACAAGACCACCTACTTTATCAGCAACGCTAAAAGTATGGGGAAAAATCAATTCCCAAGGTAATAATTCGCATGGAACTGTTATGAAGAAATACCCTGTTTTCAATTCTTCATTTTTTTTTTACTGTACAAACATATATATTGGAGCGTAGTTTCATAATATATTAATATAGCCCTGATGTTAACCATACAGTAGGTTAATGGCTGAAACAGCTATCAGTATCTGAGTAAATAAATTGTGCAGCGTAGCAAAAAAAACTTTTCTTTTCCTGCAAAACTTCAACCCTGAAGATAAGAAGTACAGGAAACTGGAGAAGTGATGCCTTAAAGTAACAGATGCTACATGTGAGTTACATTTAATGAGTAAACTGCTCTCTCTCTCTCTCATAACCCAATCCTTTCTCTTTGTTTCGGTCTCTTCCTCTCTCCACTGCTTAGTTAGTGCTCATCCAGACGAAAAAAATGAGATTAGAGTATGAGGACAAAGTTCATACACCTGCAACATTCCTCTTCATTTGACCCTAATCTAATCCTCAGAGGATTAATTCCTTCCAAGTCACTGAGTAATTTTTAAGGTTTTGTTTAAGAACCAGGTTGCTTTCTCCATGGGATACTTAGTTTTAAAATTTATATCTATGATTTTTTTCAATTTTTCACAAGCTTTACAGATAATACCATTGTTCTCGTATGTGAGAATATTATACGTATGTTCAATTCTTTGTGTCGTAATGTCATCACGACTGACGAGACGGCGTCAGTATTGGATTATGTCAGATGTAACTAACGATGTCAACATGCGCCATCCAGTACGACATACGCCATGTACTTGGCAACCCCACAGCGTGTGCAGTGGGGATGTCCAGTACTGTATTTTAGCTCCTCCTTTAGTGGAATGCACAATAGTGTATTTTGGCTCCCTTTTTTCCCTTTTTGTTATTGTTCGCACAATAATAAAAATAAAAAAGTTCTTCTTGTAACTGTTCTCTAATAATGCTACTGTAAATTCTTTTTGGGCATTGTAACGACCCGAGTGGGCCGTTATGCAGGTTCTTTAACATACTCAGGACGGGGCTGTCATGACTGACGGCAGATGCAACAAACAAAGGAGGGGAAAACAACAAAAACAATAAAATAAGCTTAATATTAATTTATTTACAAAATTAAGTTATAAGTATTTACAAGTGAGTCAGGTCTGGTAAAAAGATAAAAACCATAAGTACAAGAAAAACCAAAAGGCAGCACTAAACAAAATCAAGTTAAAATAAACAAAAAAGTAGCTTTAAAAAAAAAGGCAAAAATAAACAACAGCAGGCAGAAAAAAAACAAACATGCGTCCTCCATCAGGGGCACCAAGACAGCCCTCAGCTGCGACAGGGACAAAAACCCACCAACCACAAAACCCCGATGGAGACGTCAGGACAGCCTCACGCTGTCATCAAAGATGAGCAGCTCGTGGTCACACGACTACTCATGGTCACACTCCCACCTCTACGACGTGCTCCACTTCGTAGGCGTGCTCCAATTTGCTGCTCAAAAACTCGACCAACGTCGACTCAAAAACTGCCTGCTGCTGCTGCCACTGCCGCTACTCTCGCTGCCCTACCAGACCCGACTGGCGAAAGAAAAACGGCAGCTCAGACGCAGAACATCAAAACAAAAAAAACTTGAAGGTAAGGAGGCAGCAATCCACAAAGGAACGAGCGGGGAACCAGCAGTTCCGCAAAACCATCATAACGTGACACCTCCCCACCTAAAAGAAAAAGAAAAAAAGATTTTTTTTTTTTTTACACTCATGATCCCCTCCAATGCCGTAACAACCCCGCCAGCCAAAACAGAGCCGTCCTGTCAAATCGCCATTGTAACGACCAGTGGGGCGTTATGCAGGTTCTTTAACATACTCAGGACGGGGCTGTCATGACTGACGGCAGATGCAACAAACAAAGGAGGGGAAAACAACAAAAACAATAAAATAAGCTTAATATTAATTTATTTACAAATTTAAGTTATAAGTATTTACAAGTGAGTCAGGTCTGGTAAAAAGATAAAAACCATAATTACAAGAAAAAACCAAAAGGCAGCACTAAACAAAATCAAGTTAAAATAAACAAAAAAAAATAGCTTTAAAAAAAAAAGGCAAAAATAAACAACAGCAGGCAGAAAAAAAAAACAAACATACGTCCTCCATCGGGGCACCAAGACAGCCCTCAGCTGCACGACAGGGACAAAAACCACCAACCACAAAACCCCGATGGAGGCGTCAGGACAGCCTCACGCTGTCATCAAAGATGAGCAGCTCGTGGTCACACGACTACTCATGGTCACACTCCACCTCTACGACGTGCTCCACTTCGCAGGCGTGCTCCAATTTGCTGCTCAAAAACTCGACCAACGTCGACTCAAAAACTGCCTGCTGCTGCTGCCACTGCCGCTACTCGCTGCCCTACCAGACCCGACTGGCGAAAGAAAAACGGCAGCTCACCGACGAGAATATCAAAACAAAAAAACTTGAAGGTAAGGAGGCAGCAATCCACAAAAGGAAACGAGCGGGGAACCAGCAGTTCCCGCAAAACCATCACTTAACGTGACAGGCATTTTCAAGGTTATTATGAAACGGCATTTTCACGACACATGACGCTGCCATTGCGTCTGTCGGCAGGGACGCAACTAAGTCGGGCATAAATCGTCATGCCTTCACGGACGTCGCCGTCCTGTAAAAACTGTTAAATGTGGGCATGGCCCGAATCATCGGTGACTAATGCATACGACCACACGTTCATAATCTCATCTCAACGTGCG
The DNA here is from genome assembly GCF_040412425.1 of Macrobrachium rosenbergii. Taxonomy (NCBI): domain Eukaryota; kingdom Metazoa; phylum Arthropoda; class Malacostraca; order Decapoda; family Palaemonidae; genus Macrobrachium; species Macrobrachium rosenbergii. The sequence continues at coordinate 5,650,484 of NC_089743.1, forward strand.
CACTGCAGTCATAAATGTTCATTATGTATGACGTCGTGTTGTCATAATCAGCTGATTTTCCTTTTTTTTTTTTGAGGCCCGAGGCCCGACTGATGTCAATTGGTCACCAGCCACGTTGTCATGAGCAAATTACGACGGTCGGTGTCTTGCATCGCCAATGTGTGACGCCGGCATTACTACCCTGAAACAATTCTCCTTGCGTTTTAATAACTTATATACATTTTTATATATTTATTCATTAATTTGTTAATTATTCTTTTAATAACTGAACTCCTCTTTCTGCGTTTCCTGTTACTTCTGTTACTTCTTTCAGATGAACAACACATTCTTTGGAAGCTTGGATTTCATGACCATGGCAACTATGTGCTGCTTGTTCCTTATGAACAGAGTTCATCTTCTGAATGCTTACTTTGCTGACCTAATTCTGGACGTTTTTAATGTGCTTTTATAGAGATTCCCTTCTCGTTCTGGGCCACCAGGTCGCGAGACGGTGTGATGTAAGGAGGCTCCTCTGAGGAGGACGAGTATCAAGGAATTGTTCGGGCAAAAGAGTCACCAGAACTACGTTTTTATGATAATTGTTTGAGCGTGTAATTTGGAAAGGTAGAACTGGCTCGTACTGTGAAACCTACCCAGATATCGAATATCCTTGTTTTTATTTCACATACGTTATAAAATCATGCATAATAATTTCTCATGAAACAATGGTAATCACAACTCACCGAAAGACAGAAATGGGTGTGTAAAGTCCCCGCTCAATGCTCTCACCGTAGAGAACATCCTGTTTTCTGCGGTGCCTTCACATCGACCTAAGGTCGATCAGAATATATATTTATCACCATAATTGTAAAGTGTATATATGTTGTCTTTCTAAACAATCATGTTTTATGTACAAGTAACGAGTTATTTATGTTATGTGTCAGACATTATTGATCACTATGTTTTCTGTATGAACTTGTCCTGTTTTTGTAAGAAATTAGTTTGACCTCAGGTCACCTGTAAATCTTTGTACCAGCGGTCTCTGCGAACTACGCACTCGTCGGCATCCCGCATTATAAGAGCCTGTGCTGGCATAAGGCCGGCTTAATCATCAGCAACAACATCAATAAACCAGCAGTATTTCTCTTCCTGCTCATTATTTCGCACCTCTCTCACAGGTGTACTGAGAAACATGAATTAATTCACAATCTAGAGATAAGAACATTATATGGATAGCTGCTGGATAGGTTCCCTAAAAAAATATTTTATGATAAGAAAAATACGTTTAAGATCTTGAGGATGAGCATCACAATCATAGATTGTATACTAATTTAATAAACTAGTGTCCATGTTAACCAGATTTTACATTTAGTCTCAATATCCTGCTTATTCCGTTTAGGAAATAAGATATACTATGGTGTTTAGGAGAGAATGTAGTACACCTAAATGATGTGCTTTCAATCAGTGTTGAACCCCATTTTCTTTCATATATTGTTACTTAAAAAATACATATTGAAATATTGTTTATCCATTTTTGCTTATATATAAACAAATTATTATATTGACTAAGGGCAAAACCCAAAATTTTACATAGGAAGTGAAATAATTTTAACGCAAATTACACATTTGTGGATAAAAAATGAAGATTAATTCGCACGGGCATAACAAAAATAAGAACAAAAGATTGAAGTAATTGTCAGGTTGTCTCCAGGCAACCTAGCAATGAACTTCATTTTGTATTGTGTGTGGTGATCAAATTGTTAATTCTTTATGTCATCTATAGTTGCTTTTTCTTATGTCATCTATATTTGACAACAAAGTCAGCTGGTTAGCTGCCAAGGAAGTTACAAGATTACACATTAAAGATACGTTCACCCTGTCGCGTACTTTTTTTTTTTTGTATAACTGGTTTAAGATGGATCTATGGCTATATTATTAAACCAGTTTCTATAACTGATAATAATAGAATGAATTTGCAGACAAATAACTTTTATAATTCCTTGTGAACAAGGTACCAAACACATAACAACAGAATGATATTCCCTTTTCACAGATGGCAGCCATTCATGGCCTCCAACGAGTCGATCATGTTTCTAAGCATGCTTCTAGACACCGTATCACTAACAACTGTGTACCTGACAGACGGGATATTGTCAAAACAGGTAGGTTATTTTTCTATTTTATCCATGATATGATGATTGACCGTCACCATATGAGATAGAAAACACAATTGAAATCACATTTGGGTATGTCTTGGGCCATCTGAAGTGTCAGAATGGATGCTCTCCGCTTATTGTGGATTTAGGCCTAGCCTAGGCCTATAGCTTATGGGTGTAAATATAAATGATTACTAAACACGGTCCGTATTACTTATCACTTTAAGAGCCTGGCGTTTTGGTGAATCTCAGCAACAGCTCGGCACGGACCATTACCCCGGAAATTGGTTTCTCCTATACTTTTGGGCTAGTGTTGCTGATGAAGGCGGTGGTAGTGTTTATATCTACCCAGCATGGATGGGGACCCTGTGGGAACGCGGGGTTTTGGGTTGGGAAAACTATTGAGAGAAAGACCCGACTGCCAAGTTGTTGTTATGGAATGGTTCCGTGTATGCGCAAGTCATCAGGGAGCCATATGTTTAAGAAGGGACTGGCTAATTAAACCTAATATAAAGGAACTATACTAATCTAACGTACCCTAACCTAACCTAACCTGGCAGGCTGTGTTAGTCGGGGGGCGGAGCCCCCAGATCCCCTGGTGAAGGAAACTCCACTTTTTACCAAAAGCTCCCCTATAACACTACGCATGTGCAATAGCCTAGCACTCCAGGATGGCCAGCATACAACTTCTAAGGTTACTTACAGTCGACCAAAAAAAAATAACAGTAAATTCTTGATAAGCAACCAAAATAGTATGTAGGAAAAATCAGTTTCTAAAGTAATACCCTATGCGGAGCTATTACTTAGTTCTACTGGTGTTTTATTTAGAGACTAGGTATTGCTTTGTAATGGGAAATTTATTCCTCTAATTATTATTGATTTATTTAGGAATTGATTCATCATCCTCCTCTAATATCTTTGCACTACTACTGTAAGAGTGATTGTGACTATAAAATGTTTTCTTTTTTGTTGTGGTCATCGAATGCAAAGCAGTGTAGCCATTCCCTTGTTTTGTTTTTCTTTCACTCTGAGTGTGGGTGCACTGTCCTGAATCTTTCGTCTGCATTTTGGTAACACTAGCAAAACATGTAAGGTTCGAGAACGCTGTCGAAGGTGTGAGAAGAATGTCAAACGGTCCACCCTTCATTTTGGCTAATTTACAAAATTATTAATACAAGTTATTATCTATCCCTTGCAAGGAACCTAGTCCAGGAGTTTGGAAGAATATGTAAATTAACCTAGTCCAGGAGTTCTGAAGAATATGTAAATTAACCAAATCCAGGAGACTAAGCCTAGGAGAATTTTGGTATGATGTAATGAGTAATAAAGAAAGGAACTGAGGACCAGGGATTTTCTTCAATACCACCTTATCTTTACCACCTAAAATGGAAATCAGGGCTTCAATTATCTCCCAGTGGGAAGACCTCACCTTGCCTCACCAGTGATAAGACCCATACACCCAAGGAGTATCATGTAATAGCAGGTAGAGCAGGCCTACCCTAATTCCCAGGCAGCATAAACGTCAGTAGTCTTCGTACCCACCTTGTCAACTATGACACAGTACCATTCTCCAACCCCTGTCTCCAGGCAAGAAGACTGACAACAGTGCATATATATAGTAGTAGTATTATTCTCATATCTTAATGTCTTGAAGGGGGATAAATTCCTCTGTGACAGCTTGGCAGTCCCAAATTTTAGGTTGTTCCAACACGATATACGAACCATCAGTCCTTTATATTAGGAATTACTTTCAGCGAAGGTGGAAAGAGCCGTTGAACTTTTAAACAAGGTGGTTAGGCAGTTAACTACCGTCTGGTGGGTGGGAGTCCCGCCTGCCCGTATGCACAGTAAACATTCCAGTTTGCTTTCGGCCGTCGTATGGTACAGACGTGCTTCTTCGCTCTCTGCCCAGACTTCCGTTGAGCTGTTATCCTGGTAGGATCTTTTCTGTTTGTTGTGTGCATTGTGTATTAATTTCTCTGTCATGAAAGCTCATGAAGGAAATAAACTTCGTAAGCCTGCCTTCCCCCAGCGCGTGTGTCCTGGGGTTGGCGGGAAGAAATGTAATAGTTTTCGATCTAAAGTTGATGTGGACCTGCATGCCCTTTGCTCTTCTTGCAGGGGGCGTGTGTGTTCCCGTGAATCTCCTTGTACTGAGTGTTGCTCCTGGTCGGCTGGGCAGTGGGTGAGGTTTGAAGGGAGGAAGCTGTACCGGAGAAGCCTTTCAAGGCGTCATCTGTGGGTTACATGCCCCCGATGAATTCCTTGGCTAATCCTTTGGGAAGGTCCTCATTGGACAGGTTGGTATTGTTCTCGGATAGCACTCTGCTGGGCCTGCATTCGATTCTCCAACCAGCCAATGAAGAATTAGAGATATTTATTTCTGTTTATAGAAATTCATTTCTCGTTATAATGTGGTTCAGATTCCACAATAAGCTGTAGGTCCCGTTGCCAGGTAACCAGTTGGTTCTTAGCCACATAAAATAAATCTAATCCTTTGGGCCAGCCCTAGGAGAGCTGTTAATCAGCTCAGTGGTCTGGTTAAACTAAGGTGTACTTAATTTAACTTAATCCTTTGGGATCGTTTCTCTCTCCTGGCAAGTTTCCCCTTCTGGCTGCCTCTCCTTCAGGAGAGGATTCCCCTTTGTCTCTTCTCTTGCTTCATCGGGCATGGAACGATGTAGGGGAGTGGACAATCAGTACAGCCTCTTCTTGGGGGGCCTCTCCTCACTCCAGGGGGGGAAATTTTTTTCCCTCAGAGCGAGTGGAGTCTCCCTCCCCTAACCTGGCTTTGTCTTCAGGTATGGCAGTAGAGGCTTCTTGCAGGTACAGGCTCCAGATCTCGAATCAACCTGGCTCCACCTGGGCTTTCCTGGCGTACCATCACTGGAGGGTCTCCTGGCTGATCTCTCTGGCGCCCCTGTAGTGACCCACGCTGCAGCTACTGCTACAACCAGCACCGTTACGTTACGATGACTGCTTTTGCTAAGATGCCGATGGCTGTCCCTTCTCACCTGGGTACCCAGGTGACTGTCGCGCTGGCATCCCATCACGCAGTGCCACTGCCGCCTAGCTTCCTGGCCCCACTGTCCCAGCCAGAACCCTCCATGATGGTGACTTCATCCATGCCCCATATTATGGTCTCTGTTCCTGGTGTTGCTGGGTCCTGGGCTTTCCTGGCTTCTCCACCCGCCCTGGCTATCCTGGTCGCCCCAGTCCTGGCTCGTGGCTTACCTGGCTATCGGCCTGTCCTGGCTTCTCCACCTGCCCGGGCTGTTCCGGTCACCCCAGTCACTGATCATGGCTTCCCTGGCTCCCAGGCTGCACTGGCTGCCCGGGTTGGCCCGGTCTCCTCCGTTAACGTCTCCGCTGCCCAGGTCGCTTCTGCTGCCCTGGCCACCCTGGCTGCTCCGGTGACTTCTGCTGCTCCCTCCTGGATGGGGGACTTGACTGCCATCCTGAAAAAGATGACGAAGAAGAAGTCGAAGAAGAGGTCTAGGAAGGTGTTGTCGTCTTCATCATCTTTATCTCTGTCGTCGTTGTCTGCTATCTCCTGCCTCTCTTCTTCCGAGGCTCATCAATTGAAGAAGAAGAAGGGTGTTTCCCCCCCACCCCAAGAAATCCCATTGTGGGGCTTCTAAGGGACCACCTCCCTCCACAGGGGAAGCAGTGGGATCTCTCATCAGCTCATCCCGTCCTTTGGGTCAGGGAACCGAATTGTCGACCCCTGGGTCTAGTGTTTCGGGAGCAGCGGACCTGCAAACCTCAGTCTGCACACCTGTTGCCGCGCCTAAGAAGTCTGCTTCAAAGGCTGGCACTGTGTCAGGCACTCGTTTGTGAGTTGCTCCGAGTACCAAGGTCTCTAAGGAGACCCGGGTATCCTGAACTGAAACCGGACTCTCCGGTACTGATTCGGGCACAGGTCGGGAGAAAGAGCCAAGACATGCAGGTGTCTCGGCTCTGCCTGCTGGCACTTCCTCTAGTGCCAAGCAAGGTTCCCAGGTAGGTGCTTCTGCCTCTCAAGTCCAAGCATCTGGGAAGACAGAGAGGAGCTCCCTGGTACAGTCTTCTCAAGAGGCTCCGGCCTTGAAGACTGGGGCCCGTCAAGAGGACAGCGCAAGTTCTCGCCAACCAGCCGTGCATTCGACTCCACCCAGTCCCCGGTCACATTCACGTGATTGGCCCAGCTCGGTCGAGTCGAGTGCTCGGCTTGGCTCGCTTGAACTGCTATGCTCTCCTCGGGACAATGTTTCACTGAGACAAAAGCATTCTCCTGGACCCGGGTTGCCGTCATCACCGCGGGTTGATGACCGCTCTCGGCCCGCTCCTCCTAATGGTTCTGCCAGCAGGACCTGAGGAGATGCCTGATCCTCCTCGCCTGTCCCCTCAAACTCCTGGGGTTTCCCTGGGAGGTGCAAGCCGGACAGGAGGAACTCTGGAGAGTTGTCTCCCCAGAGTATGACTATGAGGGGATACATTCCTGGCTCAGTCCTCGGATCGACTAGGTCATACACTTGCGTAGTGCAGGAAGGATCCAAGGGGTCTGCCGAGGTTCTCCCTCCTGCCGGGAGAGTAGATCGGGAGGACTGCACCCTGAAGGACTCAAGGTTCCTCTCCCCCAGGATGTGGACACCCCTGAAATACAGAGGACTTTTGCAGGGGTCATTGCACTGATACGTCAGCACAACAACCTTGGGGAAGAGACCATGGCCTAGTCTGTGGATCGTCCTTAGCGCTTCGAATCCTTTTGGGGTCTGAAAAAGGAACCCAAGGTTTGTTCCGACGCAATACACAAACCATCTCTCCTTTACATTAGGAATTACTTACGGCAAAGCTGGACACGACCATTAAACTCTTGAACAAGGTGATTAGGCTATAACTACCATCAGGTAGGCAGGAATACCTATCTGCCCAGATGTAAACATTCCAGTTTACTTTTAGCCGTCATGCGTTGCAGACGTGTTTTCGGATCTCTTTGCCTGACTGTTGTTAAGCTCTTTATTATCCCGGTGGAATCTTTCTGTATTTTTGTGTATATATTGCGTATGTTTGATATTTATTAATGCAAACCCACAATTTGTGATAGCCTTACATAAGCCGTTGTTCCCCTGCATTTGGTCTGGGTCTTGGGTTTGAAGGCCAACGGCGTATTTAAAGAAGTATAACCAAATGGTAATGCTTCTCTTCCAGTAGCCTTTTATTTAGATACTGAAGGTGTTCCCTAGTATGTTCGGAGATATTAGATTGGGACGTAATATCTTTGCTCTCCTACATTGATCGGGATGTAAGAGTTCGCTCCCCTTCTTAGGCTCCCGCCCTCCGTGTACAAGGGCATGACTACTTCCTTTCTGCTTGTGCTGAGTGTTGTTTATGCCGCCTGCGCTATAGAAAGTTGTGGGGTGGAGGTTGCGGGCGTCGTTGGTAAGTTTTGCTTCCACGGCACCCTTGGTAACCTCCCCTCCTTCCTTCTCTCTCCCTGTAGGTTATTCCTTATCTCTCCTTCGGTAGAGATATCTCTCCTTCGTCCTGTTCGCTCACTTGTCGGGCGAAGACCGTGAGGGTTGAGGAAGATGCTGGCAGTCGGGCAACCTCTTTTAAGGGGCCTCCTCTCGTTGCGTAGGGCTGTTCCCCTAGTAGCGAGAGGAGTCTCCCTATACTAATCATCTTTGCTTTTTCTTTCAGGTTGACAGTGAGCATCACAGGCACAGCAGTAGTTGGCTGGATATCTCAGCTGGGATATCTTTGCATGAAGGAGTCCCAGTGTTCATTCTGTGTTGCTTCAGGATCGACCACAGTACCTGAGCAGGACTGGGAAGATCAGAGGACCATCCAGTAACCTCTGGTGCTCTGTCAAGAACCAGTCGTGCCCTCTGACTAAGAACGCATTGTCCTTCTTCGTCAAAGACTTAATTTCTGAGGCGCACTCTCAGATTCAGAAGGACATTTTGCATACTTTTAAAGTGAAAGCTGATGACGTCAGTACAGTCTCTACCTTATTAGCTTTCAGGCACATATGTCCCTCACTTCCATTCTGCAGTCGGCCTACTGGAAGTGCGAAATGATCTTTGCAGTACCTTGGGGCCATTTTCAGTGGCTGGCATGGTATTGAGGGAGGAAGCATAGGAATCTCTCTTTCTCCTACTATCTCTTCACCTTGAAGTAGGGTGTCAAATTTTTGGGAGCCAGGGGATACACTGTACCTGGAGTAGACTATCAGTCTCAGTGGTTGGGTTGTGGTGTTTTCAGTGTAGATGAAAGCATTGTCTGGTTGTTTTTTATATTGACACTGCACCCAGGGCAAGGGCACTTCTTGATGCTTTGCTAGTCATCGGTCCTATCCTTTGCTGCAAAATTCCCACTTAAGTAGAGGCACCCCATAGCGTTACCACCACACCACTGCAGGTTAAGATGAGTACCAACCAGATGCCGTATTCACCTGCAGTAGCTCTATTACCATGTAAGGAAATGCCAAGCATTGTTTCAATGTTAGCAGTTTATCTATTTCAAAGTTATTACCATGCCTTAATGTTTTGGAATAGAATGTATCCATGTGTCCCACTCCCATTCTGTGTGGGATTCAGCTATGTAAAGTAATTACTTGGAAAGTTACTTATATGAAAATTATATTTTCATAATAAAATTAAGTTTCATATATACTTAGCAAGTAATTACAGAATCAGAGCCCTCCCCTCTCATGGACATAAGGGCACAAAGAAAATGAGGTTTTTGCTAAGCCGTTTCCATTACTTGCATTAGTGGGTGGGGCTTGTCACCTACACTAAACTATCGAAGTGCTGCCACGATTTCTTAAATAAAGGCTGCCTTGCGAGTTGAAACTATAGCTATGTAATTACTTGGTAAGTATATATGAAACTTAATTTTATTTTATGAAAATATAATTTTTCAGTGGTGCAAGTTCCTTTGATGTGTATGTGCAGGGAGTATTCCTGTTCAAGGCACTTTGCTTTGGCTTGTGTACACCACCTCAAGTATTCACAAGGAATTTCTTGCCCGCAGGGGGATGGTGTTGTCTTGTAAGAGCAAGAACTCTCTTTTTTTTTTTTTTTTTTTACTGAATTGACTGGTTGAAGTTGGCCTACACTGTCAATGGTATTCTGAAGGCCAAGGATCTGTTGCCTCATCTGGCTCAGTCTTTGTGTGTGATAATTTTCAGTAGCCTTCCAGCTTGTAAGCTAAATCCCTTTGTAAAGAATATCAGGTTTGTATGTTAGGAAAAATACAAATTACTTTTAAAGTTTGCTATATTTAAAAAGTTAGGGTAGTTTTTAGTGCTGTTAGGAATTGTAATAGGTTTCTTTGCAAATGGAAATGTAATTTGAACATGTAGTTATAAAATATGTATAGTCTGGCATTTTCATTGTGTGATTATTTTAGTTTTCTATCCATCCTTAGTGCGTGGGGCTGGGTCAGTAAGGGGTTCAAGATGTTTTCAGCGCTGCGTAAGCTGACAGGCCGCGCTGATGGCCCCCTTACACCCACATCACCTCCTGGCATGCAGGCCATGGCTGCATCTTTGCAGAGACGGTTTGCTCGAGGTGTTCAGTATAATAGTAAGTTTTCTAACTTGTTTTTATTTGATGAAAATGATACTTTAATCACTACAGAGTTACTGTGAATTTGATTGATAGTCTTTATATACAAGTAATGTCATTAGTAATTGCTCTCTTGAGAGATATTCATAAAATCACATATTTATTTAAAAACATTTTCTTGATTAATAAGAGGATACTACCTTTCAACTTGGTTATGATGTAGTTTGAATGCCGTCAATTAAAAGTCAAGTCAAGTGGTAGTTTTTCAAAATAGGGAAAATTTACAGCAATTTTCTTGAGATTTTTGTCTCCGTTTTTACAGTGAAAATTGTTATCCGTGGAGATAGAAATGTAGGGAAGTCATGCCTTTTCAAACGTCTTCAGGGTCAACCCTTTTTTGAAGAATATGTACCAACAGAAGAAATACAGGTAAGTGGTAGTGCAGCTGTTCTTGCAGTGTTTCGACAGGGGTGCACTTTGATGTGCTTATTTGTTCCTACAGAAATGCAAACCATCATCTTTTATATAAGGGTCCCTTGAGGTTGTCTTGTAAGTTTTTTTTTTTTTTTTTTCAAAAAGTGCCTTTTTTTGAGAGGTGTGAAAGTGTAACCTTTATACACTCCATTTTTTCCTAGGTGGATCCCCATTGTTTAATACTTCTTTGTTAACCTACTCTTCTTCCTTGCTCCTGAAGTCCTCCCTTCTCCTTCCCCAAGTACACCCCTTCTCGAGTGAGAGGTGGGTATTGCAGGAGGTGATGGATCATACACCTACTAGTAAGACATTGACTGCAAAGTCTGCTGTTACTGCAGCCTTTAGGATGTCACCTGCTGTTGCTGCAACTGTTAGGAGCTCAACACTTTTGAGCTTCTAGTGAGTCTTTCTTTCCAGGCAACTTTCTCAGAGGAGGAAAGCAAGACCTGACCATAAAGGGGAAGAAGTGCAAGTGTTGCCCTTGTACAGTGTGCTCATCACTGAGCTTATGCTCTTCTTCCTTATCTTCTCCATCACCCTTGTAGGAGGGAAAAAGGAGATGGATAGTCTATTGCCAGAAATCCCATTGGGCTTCATGCAAGCACTCTTCTTTCTCAGAGGGAAGCAGAGGCTCTTGGTCACCCTTAAGTGATCATATAGCCCTTGGCAGGGCAGTATGGGCCACCTGACGTCTACCCATCTGGACAAGAATCACCAGTGGGTAAATCTGTGCATTCCACTTGTTTTGCCTGTGCTTGGCCAAGGGCATGTGTGTGTTTGGTTGCTCAGGACTCCTCCCTTCATGTCTATATGGAGACACATGAGTATGCGCAACCTGTGTGTTTGGTATGTGAGAGGTGTTTGCTCTTCCAAGCGGCTATTCTTAGGTATGCTTTTCCCGAAGCTTGTTTTGCTGTCATACCACAGTACTCCCACTTTAGGTGTGCATACAGGTTTTATCATGCACATGACAGCAGGATCTTAATACTACGATTTTCTGTGATATTACAGTCATAAGAGATGTTATAGTTCCTTAATTAGGATTTGCATGCTAGTGTACACGAACTTTTTAAAGCAGCAAGTTCAGTTTTGACTGATCATGAAGTCTACAGTAAACTCCCTGTATTCGCGGGGGATGCGTACCGCACCCGCCCCCCCGTGATTAGCTAAAATCCGCGAATACTTAAAACCCCCCTAAAAACACTTAGAACTGCCTATTTTGATAGTTTAAATACAAGAAAAACCCTCTAAAAATGCTTATACCTGAGTATTTTAATAGTTTTGTCACAAAAAGTGCATTTAGTCATGAAAATGCTGTGAAAATACAGTAATTAGTGAATATTTCTCAGTGAAAAATACCGCGAATGGGCGAATTTTCCGCGAATAATGGGTGGATATGTTCCACAGAGAAATAGTGAGAATGCGAATACGTGGGGTTTACTGTAAACCTAATTATGGAAGTGAAATATATGGCTTCGGCATCAAACGCAATGCTAAAAACGTTAGACCCAGTTCATAATGAAGGCCTTAGAATTTGTTCAGGAGCTTTTCGATCATCACCAAAGCTATCTTTACAAGTTGAATGTGGTGAACTACCTCTCTCTCCATAGAGAGCTGGTGACAATGAAGAGTGCTCTGAGAATTCAGGCAATTGATTCTCCAACCAAAAAATTATTTAGGTTAAGAGATATGTTTGTAAACAACCATCCACCTCCTTTCCAAATTAGAACTAGAAGATTGTTTGAGTCACTAAATATAAGTATACAATTACCTTTAATAGTAAAATTACCTCCTCCTTGGACAGTGCATAAAATGAGAATTTGTACACACTTGAAATATTTATTAAAAAGTTATTCATATACCCCAGAACACCATAGACAATATACAGTAGAACATATAATCCGAAAAGGTCCACATTACGCAATATACACCGGTGGATCTAAGTCACAATACGGAGTGGGATATGCTGCAGTATCCCCAAACAAAACGTATTAGTTCTCTCCACTAGATAATGCCTCAATATTTACAGCTGAGTTATGTGCAATAGCATCAGCCATAAAAATAATTAGAGAAGCCTCATGCAATAATTTTGTGATTTATAGCGACTCCAGAAGCGCTATAGAAGCCATTCAAAGCTATATTAAAAATAATATTGTACAACAAATTAAGTTTTCACTCCATAAATTGTATAATAATGGAAAAATACTGAAATATGTTGGATCCCTGCCCATGTAGGGATTAAAGGAAATGAAGAGGCTGATAAAGCAGCTAAAGAAACAGTCCACATGACAAGAGCAAATGTAGACATCTCTACTAGTGTAAGTAAATGGCAAAATATATGGAATGAAGAACCTGAAAATAATAAATTAAAACAGATAAAATCCAGTGTTAGAAAATGGAGCTCGTCATATCAGAGAGAGAGACACACAAGTAATTCTGATGCGTGTTCGAATAGGCCATACTTGTTTGACACATAGACACTTAATGAACAGCCCATGTGGCCCTCCTCCCAAATGCCCAGACTGCAAAGTGTTGACAACTGTGAAACATGTATTTGTGTGAATGTCCAAAATATAACCTGCAACGATTATCAAATTTTGAAATAAATCAATAAAAGAAATTTTGTCGGAATCTTCAACATTTTCAGTAATACCCATTTTAATGTTCATGAGGAGCTGTGATTTAATTGATAAAATATAAAAATAATAAAAATATGAAAACCTAATGAGTTTTAAAACAACAAAATTTTAAGTTTTACTTAATAATGTTACTTAATTTATGTTGAATTTCAATATAACTTTTAGTGAGTATATATATGGAAACATGAGTGTAAATGTATTCATTGTGTGGCGTGTACCAGTATGAGCGTATGCCTTTGCAACTTTTAATTTCATTTCATTTCATTTCATCCCACCATAGTGAGTGACCCTATTTGGTCCCAGTGCTGGGCTTCTAGCCTGAATGTCATTTCATCCAAGTCCTTCTGGTCAGCCCTATGAGAGCTGATAGTCAGCTCAGTGGTCTGGTTAAACTTTTTTAATGATAATAATAATAATACTATATCTGAACAGGACTGCGAAGATCAGAGGGTCATCCAGCAACCCCTGGTGTGTTGTTGAGAACCCTTCTCACCCTCGTACCAAGAACGCACTGTCGTTCTTTCTGAGGGCCTGATTTCTGAGGCACATTCTTGGATTAAGGAGGACTTTTTTTGCATACTTTCAAAGTTAAAGCTCACAATGTCTGAGCAGTTGCTACCTCATTAGCTTTCAAGCACAATATGTCCCTCACTTCCATTCTGCAGTCAATCTACTGGAAGTGCAATTGATCTTCTCATCTCACTATTTAAAAGAAGTTAAAACAGTGTTTGAAAATTGCAGTACAGTTGGGACCATTATCAGGGACTGGTATTGTGTGGGGGGGATGAAGCATAGGAAGCTCTCTTCTTCTCCTTGTATCTGTTTGCCTTGAAATAAGACGTTGAGCCTTGGGGAGCTGGGGGAGTATAATGTATCTGGAGTGCCCACCAGTCTGAGTGGATGGGTTGTGGTCTTGCCTTGGTGCTTAGGTGACAGTGTTGTCTGGTTGTTTTTATATTGGTTACTGTGCCTAGGGTAAGGGCACTTATACATGCTTTGCTAGCCATCGGTCCTATCCTTTGCTGCAAAGCTCCCATTTAAGTAGAGGCTCCCCATGGCTTTACCGCCACACCACTACAAGTTAGATGAGCACACCCAGAGGCAGTATTCACCTGCAGTAGCTCTCTTATCATGTAAAGAAACAAGCATTGTCTTCAATGCTAGCAATTTTTCTATATCAAAGTCATTACCATGCCTTAATGTCTTGAAGTAGAATATGTCCATGTATCCCACCCTCCTTTCAATGTGGGATTCAACTATGCACTGAGCAGTCTGGTTATTGGCGGGGGTTCTGTTCGACAAGCGTGATGATAATTGAAAATCGCCAATAACCGAAAATCGCTGATTTTCGGTTATTGGCACCAATACAAGATTATCGGCGCTGATAAGCAGAAATTGGCACATATTGACACTGAAAATTGCCAATTTTCATTGCTAAACAAGCCCCGAAAAACCGGATCGCCGATAACCAGGGACTGCCTGTACTGTAATTACTTGGTAAGTTACTTGTATGAAAATGATATTGTTATGTAAGTGACTTACAAAGCAATTACATAGCTACTAGCTTTCTATACGGCATTCCAACTAAATTCAAATTTTTGTGGTGGCACTACCATCGTACAACTCAGCAGAGAGGAACAATTCGTTTTCTGCCAGCTCCCGATTAATATTGGTAGTCATTTGCAGTCACTGCTTCATCTTTTTTGGATTTTGTCATGTATTTTTGGTGAAGTATTCTCTTTCAGTTTTTGTGTGGCTTTTTCTGTCTTAGTAATATCGTTAGTTAACTTTATTTCTAAAGATATGAGCAAATATGTCAGACTCCAGCTCTTCAAGCATTCATTATTGCATTGAGGGGTGTAAAACTATACTTACTAAGGTGACTGATGATTCACACACTAAGTGTGTCAAGTGTAGGGCGCAGGAATGTAGTAGAGAGCTTACATGTCCAGAATGTTAGGATTGGGAAGATAGTAAATGGAAGACCTTGAAGTTCCATCTGGACAAATTCGACAGACAGGAAAAGGGAGTCGGCCCTTAGAACCGAGAGTAGAGCTAGTCAGGAGATTCCTTCTTTGCCTAATATGATAGAAGATAGCTCTGTTTCTTCTCATTTGATTCATGCTATGTCTCCCATCCCTAGCCCTCCTGCACCTTTGCCTCAGACTTCTTTACCAGGTTCCCATGCTTCTGATCCCAATGCTATTGCCAGTCTTGAAGCAAAATTTGATAAATTTGAATTCTTGGCCAATGCTGTTATGGAGTTACATTCCTCTTTCAGGGATTTTGTGTTGAAAATGGCACCAAGTGTCAGTGTTGCACCTAGTGACAGTGTTGTTAGTGTTGAGGAAGTGGCTGCCCATCCCACTGGTGCTCCTAGGCGAAGGTCACTGTCGCTCCCTGCACTGGGGACAAGACACTGGAGGTCCAAGGGAGGCCAGTGGGGTTTGCCCAAAGGGCAGTCGCCTACTGTCCGAGCCTGTTACTTGCGGTCCCAGGCTCACGACAGAGTGCCATTGGAAAGGTATCTCGTTCAGTGCTTCTCATTTGTCATCAGATTGAAGACTCTTTGCCGGACGTGAGGTGTCAGCGGCATCGATCTTCCATCTCTCTGCCTTTGAAGAGGCACTCAGATGTGCCAGATAGCTCCCCTCCTCCTCTCAAGAGATACAGTAAACCCCTGTATTGGGGATCGTACCCCTGCAAATAGCTAAAATCCACTTAAATACTTGAACCTTTTTAAAACACTTAGAACTGCCTATTTTGATAGTGCAAACACAAAAAACTAAATAATGCTTATACAGGTATTATCCTACTTCACGATGGGGTTAGGTTTCAAAAAACCCATCGTTTGTTGGAAAAAACGTATCTTGAAAATAGCCTAGCCTACACTAGGGTATTCAGTACCATGTTTATAGATATGGTAGCCTAGCCTACACTATAAAGTATAGTCTATACATACATGGTATAGTAATAATACCAGCTAATTCTGGAGGTTCATGCAGAGTGACTTATGATAATTTAGTACAAACAGAAATTGAATAACAAACAAGAATTAGCTTACCCTATAGTATGGTATATCGTATACATATATAGTAGCCTAGCCTACATTATACCTTACTCTGTATTCACATATGCATTATTATACAAGCATCAACATAACGAATATGCATCTTTCATGGATCTTTTAAAATGTTATGCCTTAATTCACTGTATCCAATAATATTGTATGTATTCTTATATTGTTTTTGTATTATAAGTGCGATCATGCGATCAATGTTTTAGTTTGGAAATGATCATGCGGTAAGTTTATTTTACCGTATTTAACTCAGTTTAGAGCGCTTTTCTTCCTTCTAGTTAGTGTAAATGAATCTCTTGATACTTTATTTATATGGGGCAAGGTTATTTTTCGTTATACGAAGTGTTTTTAATTCGAAATATAACCGTACATCTTGTTCTGAAATTAATTTATCTATTTTTCTTGTTAATAGAAGACATTGGCCGTTTGGGGCATTTGTTTTGTGTAAAAAATCAAAGATTCCGTTTGCTATTTTTTCATTTGATTTTATCATAACATGAGCTTTACGTATTTATTGTTTATCGGCATAAAAATAGCAGTAATGTGTTCTTTCATACTTAGTGTTTTGATTAAAAGTTCTTTCTCTCCAATTTTAATTATGGTGGAGTTTCATCCATGTTGCCGATGCACAATAATTTATGGTCATTAGCAGCTTGAACATTGTTTTCTCAGCTTCAGCTACAACTTACAGCTTAGATTTAGCAGTATATTTCCTTGCCGATCTCTTATCCATACCAAATAAGGGTATAATGTAATAATATATCAATCCTATTCTACTTTCACGTCATTTGTACTATAACTACGGTACAATAATTGTTTACTACAAATGCGATGGTTGAAATACAAGTAAAACGTCTGTTGTTATCCGATTCAGTGATAAGCAAAACAACAGTTTCTCGTTCGGTTGTTTATGGCTGTGCTCATTTGCTCAAAAGTATAACGTTACTAACAATACTTTTATTATTCTCTTTTACTTTTTAACTAGAAGATAGGATAAAAAGTTGGAAAAAAAAAAGTTGGTCTATTGTAATTTGGTCTCTCTGCTGCTGCTTAAGCCTATGTGAAATTTAAAAATATTTTATAAATATTGTATTGGTATTAATTACTTATCCCATTGCAAAAATGGAATTATCGTAAAAATGAATTATCGTAACTTTCGAGCACTACCTGGGTACCTGAGTATTTTAATAGTTTATCAGAAAAAGTGCATTTAGTCATGAAAATGAGACGAAAATACAGTAATTTGAGAATATTTCCCAGTGAAAAATACCGCGAATAGGCGAATTTTCAGCGAATAATGTGTATATATGTTCCACAGAGAAATCCACAAATAGGTGAGTCTGCAAATCGTGAGATCGCGAATACAGGGGTGTTTACTGTATAAGGAGGCTGGTGTTAGTCCTCAGCCCTCCTGCAGTTTCACCGTTCTGCCTGCTGCCGCTCCTTTTGCTTGTCATCAACCTTCTTGGGATAGTCCGGACCTCTTTCAAGTTATGACTGCCCTATTTTGGTCTCAAAGCGAAAGCGCTCTTCACCGTCTGCGAAGCTCTCTCTCAGCTTGGAGCGCCCCTCTCCCTCATCTCGCTTGGTGCCCGCTTCAATCTTCCGCACCTAACGGCTCTGTGCCAAATTCTGGGCACTCGGCGCCAACTGTGGGGCATTCAGCGCCAACATTTGGGTGCTCGGTGTCAACTGTGGGACGCTCGGTGCCTCTTCCTTCTTCGTCAGCGCAGGAAGATTCTACATTAGCCCCGATTAAGCGTCTGCTTGAGGAACTCGTCATTTCCAAGAACAAGAACACCTTATCCCGTCTTCTCTGACGAGGAGAAACCAGAACAAGACACTGCTCCCTTGTCTGCTTATTCGTCGTTGCTGAGAATCTGTCTGGCGAATTTTCCAGACTTCTTTGAGACTTCTGCTCCTGATTCCCCAGCTTCAACATTCCTCATGAAGAAACAGACTGTTGATGTCGTTTGCCTCCCCAAGCTAGTGCTTTCCTCTTCCTTGAAGAAAGTTCTTTGAGGAGTGGATGAGTGGCTGGCCATGAAGAGGGACCAAGGTAAAGTAACCTTTGCCTTCCCACCCTTCAAACTTCTCAAGAAAAAGTATCGATTCTACTCCACCAGAGAAGCTCCCTCCTTGGGAGTCTCTGCCTCCTCCCAGGGGGATTTCTCCTGTTTGGTTGATGCCAAATGGTGTTCTGCATTCTTTGTGGCCAAGATTTCCTTCTCGTCGCCTGAACTGAATCATCTTGTCAAGAACCTGTTCAAGGTTTTAGAAATTTTTAGCTTCCTGGATTGGACAGTTGGGGCTTTAGCAAGAAAAATCGAGGATTGTCCGGTCCTGGCAGAAGATTTCTCTTCTTACTGGTTGGGAGTTTTGTTCTGCGCAGACAAGGCAGTCAGGGATGGTTCTTCTGAGCTCGCCTCTTTGTTTTTGAAGGGAATCTTGAAGAAGTGAGAGCTGTGGTGCTCCTCCGCCACTAAAGGAGTCACCACACAGAAGTCAGCCCTCTTGTTCTCTCCATTAGACAAATCCTATCTCTTCCCCCAAGACACTGTTAAGGAGATCCTGTCTGACCTTCAAAAGAAATCTACAACTGATCTTTGGGCTCAGTCTTCCAAGCAGCCTAAGGAAGCTCCAGCAGCAGCAACCAAATCCTTCTCTCCTCAACCTAGACCTCTGACCAATCTGCACCCCCTGTTTAGATTGATCAAGAAGTCTTCACTTAAACCAGCCGCTAAGAAATGAGAATACAGTCCCTCACACCTTGGTCGGAGTCAGGCTACACCTCTTTTGGGAGGAATGGAGCCGCAGAGGGGCAGAACCTTAGGTAGTCCAAGTGTTGAGGGATGGATAATCCATCCTTTTCCAAGAGATACCTCCCTTATCCAAGTCGCCGGTCAACTTAACTGCTTACTGAGCTCACTCCGAGAAGCTTGCCACCCTTTCTCAACCATCTCTTCTTGGTCCCCAAGTCGTCAGGGGCTGGCGACCAGTTCTGGATGTCAGCACCCTGAATCATTTTGTGCTGAAAACCAAATTTCATAGGGAGACCAGTCACTCTGTCATGTCCTCTCTCCATCAGGGTGACTGGATTGTCACCCTGAACATGCAGGGTGCCTACTTCCATGTTCCGATATATCCAGATTCAAGAAAGTTCTTGCGTTTTGTGTTTTGGGGCAAAGTTCTCCAGTTTCGATCCTTGTGCTTCAGCTTGTCCACAGCCCCACAAGTGTCCACTCAAATCTCGCTCCTCTTGGGAAATGGTTTCCCTTTCTCGACATAAACGTTTGTCTCTGTCTCGACGATTGGCTGCTCTGCTGTCCTTTGGTGGAGAAGTTCACGGAGGACTTAAACGAGACTCTTCTCCTGATGCAGGAGTTGAGCATTTTGGTCAACTTTCACAAGTCACAATTAGTTCCGACACAGAAGATTCCCTATTTAGGGATGATTCTGAGCTCTCACCTAAAACAGATCGACTCCTGTCTCCAGACTGTCCATGGGTTCCTAGACCTCAAGACTTGCTCAGCACTTCAGTCAGTTACTCTGCTGGGGACCTTGGCCTCAGTAGAACCATTTGTGAAGTTGGGCAGGCTTCACCTGATGAGGCCTCTTCAGTTTTATCTGAAAGTGTGCTGGAGCAGGAAAGCCCAACCAGACTCCTTCATTTTCCCCATCTCCTCAGGATCAAGATGGATCTTCGATGGTGGCTGGCCATAGAAAGACTTCGAGAAGGGAAGTCTTTCTACCGTTGCACCCCAACCTAGAATTTTATTCCAATGGTTCAGATTTAGGTTGGGAGCCCTTCTAGGGGTTGGAAGATCTCAGGGATGTGGTCTGTACATCAAAGAACTCTCCACATCAAGGTGAAGGAACTAAAGGCCATTCACCTGTGTCTCCAGGCCTTCTCTCCTCTAGTTTCCAGCAAAGTGGTAGTGGTTTATGCGGACAACACCCTGGCGCTGCCTTATGAACATCCTTGCAGACAAATTGAGTCATTTCAGTCAGGTTTTGCTGACAGTGTGGACTCTGGACTCCCTTGTATATGACAATCTCTGTGGACCGCTTTGCAACATTGAGAAATCATCGTCTGCCTCTCTTTTAGCTCCCCAATCCTGGACCCTCTCTCATGGACTATGGATGCCATGCTGTTGGACTGGATGGGCCTGGATGTCTATGCTTTCTCACCTTTCGGGTTGATCAGGGAGGTGATCAACAAGTTCTCCACTCACCAGAATGTCTCAATGACCCTGATCGCTCCGTTCTGGCCCAGGAAAGAATGGTTTCCGGATCTGCTGCGTCTGTTAGTGGACTTCCCAAGACTCCTGCCACAAAAACAGTCGGTGCTCAAACAGCCCCATTTCCTCAGGTTCCATCAAGGATTGTCTGCTCTGGCCCTGACAGGCTTCAGACTGTCAGGAGCCTCGTCAGAGCAAAAGGCTTTTCGAGGCAAGCTGCAGAAGCTATTGCTAAGTGCAGAAGATCTTTCAGCAGGCTCTATCAATCCAAGTTGTCAGTTTTCAGAGGATGGTGCCGACATAATAACAGCTCATGAGCTGACTTTTTACTTTTCCTGAGGGCCGATAGGAAGTTGTCTCCCTCTACCATCTTGGGATGTAGGTCAATGCTTTTTGCAGTGTTTAAGCATAGGGGCCTGGATCTGTCATCCAACCAAAACCTCAGTGACCTTATCAGATCCTTCAAAACCTCCAAATCAGAAAAGCCTGGATTTGTCTCCAGGAATTAGGACGTTGTTCTGAAGTGGCTTACTGGCTCAACTTTCTGACCTGTCAGCTTGATCTCTTAAGAATCTCACTAGGAAGACTCTCTTTCTCGTGGCACTGGTGACCACCAGACGCGATAGTGAGCTGCAAGCCTTCAACAAGAGAGTAGGGTTTTCATATGGAAATGCAGTACAGTGGACCCCCCGTATTTGCAGGGGATGTGTACCAGACCCCCAGCGAATAGTTAAAATCCGTGAATAGTTAACATCCCCCTCTAAAAATGCTTATAACTGCCTATCTTGAAAGTTCAAATACCAAATTTATACTTCAAGTAACATCCTACATCAAATATACCTTAAATTATTATCCTATTACTGTAGTGATCTTTGAAATTATATTATTAATATAATTTCAAAGTCATCTTAAACATTACTACCCTTAAAAATATATACATACATACATGTAACCATTCCAGCCAAATCACAGAGAGAGAGAGAGAGAGAGAGAGAGAGAGAGAGTTACCACTAGACAAAGAGAGAGAGAGAGAGAGAGAGAGAGAGAGAATTTATCTCTTTGGGTCTCTCAAGGAATGTTAATCCATTTCTCTTTGAGCAACTGACACCAAAAAATTTGTTTGTTTTTGTCTTCCAAAGATGTACCTTTACATTTTTAAAACACTATGAACTAAGTATCTATTTATCTAGCTATCTATTTCTCACATTCTACCCTTGATGAGAGAGAGAGAGAGAGAGAGAGAGAGAGAGAGAGAGAGAGATTTTTCAGTATACATATCTTTTGTAGTGGTTGGCAACACTAACCACGCAATCCATGCTGTCAGGTTCCTTGACATATTTGACAGGTTCACCCTCCCCATGAGCTCCAAGACTCAGGAAAAAAGATTGTGGGGGAAATTTGTTTGTTTAAATTTTTTCATTTACTGTGGAAATGCATAAATGTTATAATTACAGCCTATTATTATTATTATTATTATTATTATTATTATTATTATTATTATTATTATTATTATTATTATTATTATACTTGATATTTGAAAATTAGTACTTATTAGGTAAATCATTTACTTATCATACAAAACAAATAAACATACCATAAAAATTCTCTCATCTCAGTAAGAGAGAGAGAGAGAGAGAGAGAGAGAGAGAGAGACTGAAACAGGAAGGGAGAATGAGAGAGAGAAACATTATGTATTATTTCATCTTATTAGATATTATTTAATCTTACAGTATTATTATTACAGTAAATCCCCAGTATTCATGGTCTCATGATTCGCAGACTCACCTATTCGCGGATTTCTCTATGGAACATATATACACATTATTCGCTGAAAATTAAGCCCATTTACGGTATTTTTTTTTCACTGAGAAATATTCACTAATTTCTGTATTTTCATATCATTTTCATGACTAAATGCACTTTTTGTGATAAAACTATTAAAATACTCAGGTACTCAGGTAGTCCTCTAGTTACGATAATTCACCTTATGATAATTCGATTTTGCAATGGGGTAGGCAATTAATACCAATACAACAATATAATAAAATATTTTTAAATTTCGCGTGGGTGTAGGCAGCAGGCAGTGAGAGAGACCAAATTACAATAGACCAACTTCTTTTCCTCCATCTCTTTATCCCATCTTCTAGTTAAAAAAGTAAAAGAGAAGGATAAAAATATTGCTAGTAACGTTATACTCTTGCGTAAATGCGTACAGCCATAAACAACCAAACAAGAAACTTGTTTTGCTTTACTTCATTTGATATACTTCATTTGTAAATGAAGCAAGTTGAGTTTTCAAACCCAGCATTGATAATTTATAAAAAAAAACTGATCTCTGAAATGCGTTTCATTTAGCCACGAATGGTTGTGATAATGTCAATAAAATGCAATCAGCTGATGATTTAAGAATGTAAACATTAGCAGAATGCAAATGGTGCTTGATCACTATGTTGATAAAGCAATAAAATGCAATCAGCTGATGATTTTAGGAATGTAAACATTAGCAGAATGCAAATGGTCCTTGATCACTATGTTCATAAATTATAATATGGTAATAATATGACAATATTGCAAGAAATATAATGTATACAGTATGTAAAAGAACAGTTTTGTTAAAAGTGTATTGGTACTCTTTGTACTATTTGACTTTTGCAAATGGATATCTGTCAGTGTAACAACCTAACCAGGGCCAATAGTCTCATATTTCCAGAAATGAAAGCAGCAGACTTGCAGGTTTTTGCTGAAAAGTTTGAAGTGCTGGAAAACATTGAAAGATGCCAGGAGATTAGAGTTCAACAGTGCTCATATAGCGGTTCAAGCTCTGATGTAGCAAAGATATAAGCATTTCCAGGGTGATGCTGATGGAGTAGGCCAGAATTTTCATAAGGTGCTAAACCTAACAAATAACAGTGATTATTCACTAGCTTTCTTCTACTTTTCAGAACAGCGTATATATGTGGAATGACCTGGCAAGACTTTGTTTACATAGGGGATTTTTTAGTGGTGATTTCTGTCATCCTGGATTTTGTGGGTCTGGCAGTGGCCTGGTCACAAGGGTGCTGATTTTAAGAGGTCGGACTATAAAATGTAAACGTTTCTATTTAGACTTAGTTACTCCAAATTCTTCATAAAAAATTGAGAGATAGAGGGAGTGTGAAAGGCAAGCAAACTCATTCTAAGTGCATACTTTATCCTAACATGATGCATACATGTGCACATGTGCATAAACCCTGTACATATGCACACATACTGAAAAATGTGTAATGCCACATTAATGTGTTAACTACAGTACAGTGCTGTATTAAATAATGCCAGTAAAAATAATGTAGGAGTTGGGCCAGAGAGAGTGCATAGTTTCCTAACATGGTGCGCAAAGAGGAAAGCATTAGCTATGTATGTGCATGTGTTTGTTCACTATCCACCCTCACTGGCACAGCCAGGAAAGCGTCAGTCAGAATAAGTGCATTTATTTATTTATTCACCCTCCACCTTCACAGGCACAAACAAGAAAGCCTCAGTCTGCTGTCCGATAACCCTCTCATACTTATCGGATATCTCCGCTAAGTACAAGCTAGTTATATCATTGTTATTGGATTCGGGCGAGTCCATTAAGTAACAAAATCTATTCCATTAAATAATGAAATCCACTAAATTGAGGTCTGTCAAGTTGAGGTGCCACTTCTTTTGCTTTTAAGTGTAAGATGGTTTTACAGTATATGAGGTAATGAGTTAGGCTATATGTACTGATACCTAATTATTTTGCAGGTTGCAAGCATCCAGTGGAATTACAAAGCTACTGACGATGTAGTGAAAGTGGAAGTGTGGGATGTTGTTGACAAAGGGAAAAAGAAGAAAAAGGTAAGTTATTTACATGTCATGGAATGTAGCTAGCTCACATTTAAGGCTTCATCTTAAATAGTTCTGGTTTTGAATTGGTGGACATTGAATAGATAGTAGAGTAATCTAAAATTTCACAAAATACTGAAAAGTACAGAAGGTGGAGCTATTAATAATGAAAGGTTCAGAGATATTTTAATATAGATTTGAATTGTCCAGGAATCCAGAAATGCCTTTCAAACACCAGATAAGCTGGACAGAAAAACATACTATAGTTTCAGAGATGATGATTCTAACCTTAACTCTTGGAATATCAGATTTGAACTCAAAACATATTATGCCATCCATTGCAGTACAAGTAAATGACACCTTCTTTTCTGCTTTGCATTGTGTTCAAGAAAGATGTCAAGCCTTAATCTTTTACATGAATGAACTGTATATTAGGCACAAGCTAACTATGTCAATGAAGCTTGGTAAGAGCATTGTTACCAGCAGCAGATAGTTGAGGGGATAGGGGTTACTGCCAACTCGCCTGACAGTTCTCACCTGACAGTTGATCCTTACTTTTTCTTTAGATGTGTTAGAACAAAGGCGTAGCTGCTCTTCTGGACTTTTCCTCATAATGGTTGTTGAAGAATTTTACTTGGAATTGCCCATTTAGTTGTTGATGTCATTATGGCTTGACCTTTGGCTCAACACAGTGGCTGACTTTACCTTTTCTGGTTGTTTTCCAATTAAGAAAAGGTGAAGTTTATTTCAGGAGGAAAGGCTTTGACCTTTCTCTCACATCAGGCAGCTAATCTGTTGACAAAGTCCATCTTAAGGAGATGTGATGTGTTTTCCCAGCTTTCTCTCTCTCTCTCTCTCTCTCTTCTCAGGTGGTGATGTGAGGCTCAGGATACCTTTCCTTATCTGGGTCTTTGAAGGGGCTGTAGTCAAGCATGGGGGTTGGCTATGCCTGCTACATTAGGATCAGGAAGAGGCTAGTCCAAATCCCAATCAGGGACTAAGCAGTCTTCTCCCTCAAGGAAGGCCCAGTGTTGTGAGCAAGAGGGTTTCTGGTACACACTGGCCAGTGAAGGTATGGAGACCTGGGTAGTCTATCTTTTGGGACTGTTGCAGGCTATCTTTCAGGACTGCCACTTCCCTATCTTCATTGCTGATCATCTTCCCAGCATACTTGCCAGGATTGTCCAAAACTCTCACTGTCATTGGTAGTTAGGTCAGTGCTATAGAAGAACATGCTGTGAATCATCAAGAACTGTTCATGAGGCTTTTCACAATTTGCTTTTCCTTGTGGTGAAGTTGACTGTAGGTTGGAAACTGGTCATCAGTCTCCCTCTGTTGAATGAGTTTTTCTTTCAGATTTTCAGGTTTGAAACCCCATGGTTCGTGTTGCTTTTATTAGAGAGGGAGAGTTTCCAGATACCCATTCATCAGGACTCCAGTGCTTCATCTGCAACAGGACACTCTACCAGTTTTCATCTGCCAGGATCAACTGGTTGATCCTGGTGTCCTCAGAGGGGCAGTTGTTTTAGGATTGGGATTATCTTTCAGTTTTTCATAATCAGGGGACTATTATGGACTGGGAGATGTTGGTTCTTCAACCCAAGCAACAGGTGATGTAACTGTGCATATTGATAAAGTTGGTATTGGCAAGAGTTTTCTTGCAGATTTTTAGATCATCAAGCTCAGGGAGCCATTGACAGGAACAATCATCTTTGGCAGGTTGTGTCCAGTCTGCTGACATCCATGGAGAAGATTTTCCCTCACAGGCAATACCAACTATGGTGGCTACTGTATTATTAGAACTGGCTCTGGTCACCTGCCACCAATCCTCCAGCACTCCATGTGGCCCTCATTCAGGTAGTGAAAGATGATCTTACATTATGGGTGGATGACAGAAAACTCCAGTGGAGAGTTGCCTTGCGCTGTTCTTCACATTTGGATAGCTTGTCTACTTCAGGTGTATGGACAGGAGAAAACTCTCATCTACATGTGAGTGTTTTGGAAATGAGCAATGCTTGGCACTGCAAGCATTTCAGGTTCAGTCATGTGGTAGTGATAATGAGCAGCAACATTAACTGTATTGGAAAATGTCAGCAAGCAGAGAGAGACAGTCTCCTTTCCTTTCTACCATTTGGCAAGGCAGGTGCATGAGTAAGAGATTTGACCTACTGTCAGACTACCTACACACTGTGTTTATTCAGATCAGTCACCAGAGGAAGTTCTTGCAGTTGGAATGGTGCCAAGAATGAGAAATGGAGTTGAGTTACGATAAAGGCAAAGGTTTTGTGTCTACAAGTTCTTCCTTCACAATAAAAATTACTTACTTCAGCTCATAGTCTCAACAAATACAGTTCTGATGTTTGAGAAACTTCTCTTAAATAAAAAGTAGTAAAGTTGGATTGCTATTGCCAGGTAACTGCACATTGAAGGTAATTGTAAACTGTTTGAAGGCAACTGAGATAGAATTTGCTCTTACCTTGTGACCTTGCATTCTTACCTGTTCTTTTTC
Source organism: Macrobrachium rosenbergii (assembly GCF_040412425.1). Taxonomy (NCBI): domain Eukaryota; kingdom Metazoa; phylum Arthropoda; class Malacostraca; order Decapoda; family Palaemonidae; genus Macrobrachium; species Macrobrachium rosenbergii. The sequence continues at coordinate 5,676,960 of NC_089743.1, forward strand.
CATCACATGACTCTAGACTCTCAAAATCATTAGCCTTAGCCAATAATGGACAGTGCTTCCTTAATTACCTTGTGGAGAAGAACAGTCTGTGAGAGCTCTGGCAGAAAGCATTGTTGAATAGACTTGGCTACATGTCGCTACAAATGTCAAGAGCCTGATAAGTTTGCAGACACCAACAGAAAGACCTTTTGTGTGAGGTCCAGCAAAGAAACTTCCTTAAGTGACTTGTAAAGAGTTTTTAATTATTTTTGAGATCAGGGTGAAATCTGAAGTTAGGTTTGAGTGACTCACAAACATTATCCTCTACAAAGTACATTACTGGTTGAGTTTCTTAAAGTTGACTGAAGAACTCATGTTGAACTCACATTGAGCTTCTTGAAGTTGACTGAAGAACTCATGTTGAGCTAACAAAGTTCAAATAATTATGAGAAGGAGGATCTATATTCCTTGATGGTGAAGTTGGAACACTTTCTCTGACCATGTAAGAAGATGAAGCCAGAAGTTAATGGTGTAATGGAGTCTACCAGATCAATAACGTTTTCACTATAGGCACATCAACTACTGAATCAGCTCCACTTGGCCTCACAGATGTTGCTAGTTGAAGTTATGCAAGATTTTACAGTTGCTGTGGTTGGTTCCCCTGAAAAACTTCTACGTCTGAGGCTTTGTCAGATAATCTACAGACTTGGAAACAAATGTATGTGAGTTGTTGTGGAATCTAAGTGTGGCATAATCATATTTGTGTTCTCAAAAGTCCAGAGCTTCTACCAGTTCATGTTCTGGAAAGTGCAGAGCTTTTCCAATTCCTGTTCTTAAAAGTCCAGAGCCTCTCCAGTTCCAGTTCTTGAAAGTGCAGAGCTTCTCCATTCCCTGCCTGATGAGGCTGAATGTGTGAAAGGGGTAAACGTTGAGGTCTTTCAAATGATCTAACTTCAGGTCTATCCTTCAGGGCTTCTGGGTCCAGCTGAGTTGAGCAGTACAATGGGAGTGTGTGGTCTAGGCACACTGTGAACGGATCTACCAATGGTATGACCTAAAGGTGCCCAAAAAACAGAAACCTTTGGCTATCTTGTGCCTTTTCTTGTTGAACCTTGACACCACACCAACCCCATTTGCATTTCGCTAGCATGAACGTTTTGACTGCGAAAAAAAAAGAGTCTTGGACCACGTGCTGCCCTGATTCCATAAATATGCCACCAAGAATGTAGCAAATTCTGGGAGGCTTAAGAAGACATTCTTGAACTTGAGGAAGTTGATGTGCCATCCCTGTTCTGCGATCTCCAAGGGCCTGTCACTTGCTGATCCATTAGGTTTACTTCGCGACCATGTTTTGATGTGTTTGTAAACATTATTTTCAGGAGGAGAGGAACCAGTGAGACTCCTACTACAAGGCAATTGGGGCTCACTGATCAGTCCTCATCCTCTTGCAACCTTGGGTGTCACAAACAGATGTTTGTAAAAACCAGACAATCTGACCTCCATAGCCTTAATTAAGTTTCAGGGTCATCTTCTCAGCCTGTGACTCTCAAAGCCATAAGTGTTTGACCTGGAGTCAAATGGCAGTGATAAGAATGGAGAAGAACTGTCAGTTGGGAGTACTGTCTTTATGTCATCCTAACCCCTTACCAGGGACGTATGCCATAGACTGTCCACTTTCCTAAGCCAAAAGGGTCATTGGTGCCTCCCTGCTTTATTTGATCTTTTGTGGGTAAAAGGCTGAGATCTCTGCTTAGATATTGTCTGCTGCCCTTCTCTGTGAGCCTTGGCAGAATTTGAGCTCCTAAACCCCCGAGACTGGGTAGACTTTATGGTCGGCCAGTTTAAAAAAAAAACACATCACTGGAAAGAAGAAAATTCATAAAAATTTTTGAATCTTCCAAGGAAAGTTAAAAGTTAATACTTCCAGCCCTGTGCAGGGCCTCTTTTTCAAGACTATCATAAAAATATGCTAATTTTGGTGAGGTATACATGTACTTTCTAATATATTTTACTTTTACTTTATTATGCAGCATTACAACTACAGCTCAAAATATAACAGATAAGAACTAAAATCAGCAACAATCCCTGAGCACAATTATGGACAAATATTTATGAGATGTGCTGGGATAGGGAGATGTTGTACCTTATATTGAGTTATGTTCTTTCTAATATTTTTTTGTACTCTGTAAAATTACAATTACAGCAGACATACTACCACATGTAAGAACTAAACCAACAATAGTTCCTGAGTATATCTATGGGTAAACATATACAAGATGTACTGGGATGGGGAGATGTAGTACATTCCCTATGAAATTTCAAGTCAGACTAATCTCCCACATATCCTGAGCTGAGGTTTAAGTGTTGCCATAAGTGTTGTCATATAGTCAGCTCAGTCAAGTGATTAGAACATTTTACTGCAAAGTTTGTTCAAATATCATGGCACAAAATAAAGATTATTATACGACGTGTACCAGTAGATTTCTTATGCCATTTTTGCTTATCATAGGATGTCTGCTGCTCCTAAAGGGTTAAAAGTGCTCTCTAGAACAAGAGACTTGAAGAGTTAAATGTCCGATGGAGAAGAAGTTGATAAATCCTAGGTTGCTTCTTTGTAAGCATCTTTACCACTAGAAAAATTCATGGCTACCCTTGTGTGCAAAGTGGATGCATGACCAAGTCAAATTACTAGCCTTCAGGCTTTGATGTCCTCTGATGATTAGGTCTTCTCAGTAAGCAATGAACTAATTGCTCCCAAAACCCATTCATGCCAGTGTGACATATCAAGACTTCCCCAGAAACTGCTTTTTGTTTTCTGTTTCAGTTGTTGTGAAGGTGACTCGTGATGGAGAGAATCTGGGATGCGTTTTCCTATTACTTGATGAGGGATGACAAGCTTGTGAAGAAGGGTTGAGTCTTATAAAATGGCATAGGCATTTGGTCCAGCAGTGAAAATGAGTAAGGGACAGATATGGGTTATTTATACCCCTTGCTGGTTCCTTGTCCCTCAGTCTGAAGCTTCATGAGAGATGTGGTCCCAGTATCATTGGCCATTGGTAAGCCAGACACTGTTGGTGAAGTTATCTTATTGCATTTGCTCCCAGGTTTGGTGATTTTGAGTCTTTACAGCTGGAAAATCTTGCAAATCCAGGCAAGGCCTTCCAAAAATGAAGCCTTATGCTTAAGATCAGTTACTTGTCTGTCTTGAAAGTAAGTCCCATGAACAAAATATGCTCCGTTGATCAGTTCAAACTTATCCTCTTGGCAAGACTTAAGGACACCTTTAGTGTGAACAGCATCCTAGAATTAGCAATTAGCTGGCTTCTGGGTCACCTCAACCTCCTCCTAGATGAAGCTGAAGAGTCTCTGGCAAGGATACATGACATGAGGAAAAGGATGAGGGAGAGGTAGTGTGTATAGATCTTTTTGTGGTTATGGGTTGGGATTGTCACTGCAGAAGAGAGTTGATAGTTAGCTCCTTGGTAGCAGACCTGTAGTGAGGACAAATTAAGTCCACTGTAGGTTTGCTTCCCTTCTTAGAGTCCTAAGGTTGACTGCTGCTGCCAGGCTTCTTCTGACACATCCAGAGGCTGAAGGCAGCAAAGAGTCTTATTAATGTTCCTAGCACAGGATCTGAAAGAGTCTCAAACCATAGTCCTCCATATATATAATTAATGGGGCTGTTTTGAAACAAAATGTATATTGATGACATAGATGATTTAATGTGTGGAGATGAGAAATGAAGCCAGTTGAAATTGAAATGCTGTAGGTGATGGCATGTAAGATGTATAGAGATATTAGACACACCCTCATTTCAGCAGGGTAGATTAAGGAAATAAAGTTTTTAGTGTACAGGTGTACTATACAATCCCATATTCAAAATTTTAACAACCAGATTTTTTGTGGAGGGTAGAGTGTCATTCATAAGGTTTGTTTGGTGTGCTAACAGCTGAACTATGTCACCCTGAGTCAGTTGGAGGTGAAGTGGTAAGACTTGTTGAACTGTTGGCCCCAGTAAGGCTATAGAATGACAGTACCCATTTGCAAAAGTCAGATAGTACAGTTGCAATAAAATAATAATTATTTATTCTGATGGAATACAAACCTCAGTATTCATAAGTGGAGTACTCAGTGTCATGATGCACTGCAGCTGTCTGTTGACTTATAAAAAACAAATGCCCATTGGGTTTGTTAACCTTTGACTTGAGATGGGGTTAGCTCATCCATTTTGCTCTCAGCTGTGTAGCTGGTCAGTTGTCTGTTCACCTTATGTCTTGCACAGTTGAGATTTGTGCTCTCAGCTTTGTAGCTGGTCAGTTGTCTGTTCACCTTATGTCTTGCACAGTTGAGATTTGTTTGTGCATGTGCCATGTGTTCATGCCCTTTCTTCACTTTTGCTGCAGAATCTTGCTCTTCCAGTGCCATTTATTTCTGCCTGTAGCCCTGTGTTGTTACGATAGTGTAGTGTTTTTATTCCTTTTTAGTGTTGAAGGTAACCTTGAGCTGGTTTCCTTTGTTTGACCCAACCGCATGAAATACCTCTTTTGTTGTGCTCCATATGGTGCATCCGTCATGAAGTCAATGTGTATTTATGGCTAAGATGGAGGATATGAAACCTGAATTTCATCATTGTTGGGCAAGAGCAAGCCCTGTAGCAAGTTTATGTCCCCAGCATTCTTTGTGTGTTTCATATCGGGGACGTGAGTGCACAAGAGACAGCACGTGTGAGGAGTGTGTCAGTTGACTCTTTCCCTAGTGGTCTCTCTAGGAGAAATGTTGTAAGAAGGGTAATGTGTCAAGAGAACACACCCTGAGCCCTCCACCCTGCCATCCTGTACTTCCCACCTCTCTTAGGCCTCCCTTAGGGGTAGCTTTCCTTACGGCAATGCCTCCCCTATGCCCATGACAGAGGAAGGACCTAAAGCCAGAAGAACATCTCAGGAAGGTGATGGACATCTGGGTGAAAGACAGCGTCCCTCTTCAGCAAGCATTGGCAAGTGAACTTCAGAAGGCCCCAATTTTCTTCTTTCAATGTGTGGAGAACAATGGCCCACCACAAACCTCTGGCCAGTTTCCCTCTCCAAAAGAGGTAGGTAATGGGGACAACTGCTTATCCAAGAGGAGGCCACAAGCAGATTCTGCTGGGAAAGTCTTGATCTCCCTTTGCTGTGGGGACCAGTTGTCACCATCCCTCATCAGTTGCCTTGGTTCTGTCGGCATCCCTTTTTGCTCCATCACTGCAGCAGAGACAGAGGTCAGCATCCAGGGCAAGCGATAGGAACAGATTGTCACAGAGCAGCATCAACACAGTATGGTGGAGTTCTTTGAGGAGGTGAACTGACTCCAAGGCCGGTACCATCACCCCCTCCCTGCAGTGTTGGAGGAGAGGCTCCTCTGCTGGTCAGTCAGACAATGGAGTTACGCTGCCCCTATCCCGGTGCAGATTGAGTAAGACATCGGAATGGCTCCAGCGACAGGAAGTGCAAGGGTTTCTTCCATTCTGGTCCATGACCCACCAAGCATCGTTTTGTGGGCCAGACCAGAGCAACAATAGACGTGAGTAGTCACCTCTGCAGGGTGTCCTGCCAAAGACAAACCCCACAGAGAGAACATAGCAAAGGTTCCCATCAGCCAGTTCGACTGTCTTTCAGGAGAGATTCTGTGGAGGAGGCAGTGGCGATCCCCACAACAGAGATGGAACAGACAATTTCTTGTAGTTAGAAACCTCAGAGGATGCGGAAGGATTCGTCAACTTTGTATGGCAGATTCAACATCTTATGGGGCTGACAGATCCCCCTACAGCAGGGCCAGAGGATCCTGCTCTTCTTTTCTACTAATGAACGAAAAGTAGAGACCCCATTGGAGCTGTGTCAGTCCGTGCATCTTCCTTGGTCTCCCCTGATCAGCGGACTCATGTGGGAGGCAGATAATCTGGTGGCAGGATATAAGAGCTCCTTGGCTATGACAAAGTCAGACAATGTTCTTCCTCATCCTCTCCTGAGACAGGCCAAATATGATGTTCTAAGTTCCAGAGGAGCCTGTCGCAGTGCTCAGAACCTTATACCCCAACAATTTAAGATTAGCAGGCAACACCATGTTGGAGAAATTTAAGCAACAGGGCATCTGGTTCAGCACTACCAAGTCATGGTCTTCTGAAGTGAATTTAGCCAGGTCCTTACACTCCCCCTCTCAGCTGGACAAGATGTCAGGGGGTGTTGATCAAGGCGATGAAAGCAGCCATCCCCTTGAAATTGACCTGGCATCAGGAAATTCCTGGGACTGTCAGGCAGAGCCCTCTTGTATATGGTCCAGCAGATGGGCCACCTGTGGGTCAACATCATCCTGAAGCGGAGAGAAGCCTCCCTTTTGCTGGTACAGAAGCATGTTTCCCTAGAAAGTTGGCTTACCCTCCAGAACAGCCCTCTTCTCAACTCCTTGTTCTGCATCCCTCCCCAGACTGGATTTGTCAGGCAGGCCATCGACAAGGCTTTCGGGACCCCTGTTCTTGCAGGCCTCATCCTCAAAGCAAATGCCGCCCCCTCAAGGGGCATTGAGCAGGTCACCCTTCAGCAGGGTTCTCCTCTTCTGCTAACCAGCCTCATCCACGGTGTGGGTCCTGACATCAAAACCAGACCAGGAATATTATTAAGGAGTCAGGCTAGTTATGATCATTTGGTGTAAAATTAGCCAGTAGACCTTGGGGTGATTTTTAAAACCTTTTTTTTTATTTTAAGTGCATTTTATGCCATCTTGGTGTGATCATTATTTATAGCCATGAACAGAGTTGAAATTTTGGTGTATTTTAAATATACAGTAATCCTTGATTGTCTGGATTTTCTTTATCCAGAATTCGACATATCTGACACACACAGACCAAGGACTAAGACCCAAAGATATATGATATATATATGTAAATTTCAAAAAAAAAAAACTGCTCTCAGATGGTTGGCAGTGCTGTGCAGCCTTAGGTAAATGTTTGTAACACTGATTACAGTCATAAACAGACTGAGAAAGGGTTTGGGAGGATGGGGGAGGCCTGGAAAAGTTTCCAAGGTTGGGGGTGGGTCAGATGGCTGGGTGCCATGGGAGAGGATGGGCAGTAGGCCGTGTAAAGTAACTCACAAGAGAAGGGGTTGTTTTGGATGGTGGGTGGAGCTGGGTAACAGTTTCCCTGGCTGGGATTGGGTAGGGAGGCAGTGTTGGATGGGTGAAGAGGGTTAGGTAGACATCTTGACTTGTTAGAGCTTGTTGTGTTTTGTATTTTTACCTTTATGAATTTTCCACGTTGTAGTAAAGGCGATGTACAGTAGTGTACTAAAGCAAAAAAAAAAAAGAGAGAGATACAGTATAGAGAGAGAGAGAGAGAGAGAGAGAGTTTAAAGTGTGATGGTTGTTGTTTATAAGCATAATGAGTGTTTATAGTTATGTGTTATTGACAAAGTTAGGTGAGGAAGGGTATGGAGTTGCCCTTGAAAATGCATAGATTTATTTTACTTACCCTTATCTGAATTTCACCATTATCCGATGAGCCCTTGGCGCTGTCAGTCCAATTAATCGAGGGATTACTGTATAATGGAAAACCAAACTTCTGTAGGTAGTATCATGTTCATAGTTGTTTGAATAAAAAGAAAAGAGAGAAATTGAAGTGCATTGTCATTTCCAGGCAGATTGCAGAAATCTGCAGTGAGATGAAAGGTTTTTCTGCTAAATAGCAAGCTTTGATTATGGTCATAAAGCTTTGATTATATTGTGCATTTTAGCAATTATTTGACTTAATTTAGTAAGAAGGATTAACTTTACATATTGTTATACATTTCAGATTGAGGGACTAAAGCTTGATAATACTTCTTTAGAGTTTGAAGAACCAGCTCTAGATGCAGAATTTCTTGATGTCTACAAGGGCACCAATGGAGTTATAATGATGCTTGACATGACAAAAAATTGGTGAGTGATTTTTTACATGTTTTGTTGGTATACTGTATATTGTTGGCAGTTTGTATTTTTTTTATAGGATTTTTAGTCTATGGAGATTCTTTTCTTACGGCAACTTGAAGTACTATATATTTCCTGCCTAGTCTCCCATATTTAGTTATGTTTGGTGAATTCCATAACATGAATGTAGGTCCTGTTAGTTCATGAAGGAACTTGGAATTTGAAGCCTTATTATTTATATATATAATATATATATATATATATATATATATATATATATATATATATATATATATATATATATTTGAAGCCTTATTATTTATATATAATATATATATTTTTTTTTACATATTTCGGTTGGGTCTGGCTGAATGAAATGAATATTGATTTAGAAAATTGCCTTATGGGCTACTTATTTAAGCAAATGTTAACCAAAGAGTTGACTTACCTTTTAGTACATTTAACAAAGGGATAGGTTGCCATGAAAGCTGCAGTTACCTCAAATTACTTTATTTCAGACAGTTCAAGCATGGGAAATAAATCATGACAGGTATGCAACCCAGCAAAACAAGTACAACAACAATCTTAGGACAAAATTTACAATTAACTGGCTTTCAGAAATAAATGAATTATTTACACAATGATAATGCAACGGGAGCCCTTGGCTCTTACACAAAATCTCTATCATGCAATTAGTTTCAGAAGCAGGTATCCTGCTTGTAGCTTGGTTGAATTAACTATCTTCTAATGCAACTTTTCACTGGTAGGTCGGTGGCAGAAATGCAAGGGGATGAGATAACATGCGTTTGAAAGTAGATTTCCCAGATTAGGATTTGGGCATAAAAGATTCTCTCACTAACAATAATCTATCACAATGGAAGGGTGATTTACTGTATGTCACTGAGCAAATGATTATTTCATTAATAAATTTAATTCATATGGGGAACACACACTAGTACTCAGCAAGGGATTTTACTTTGGGAGATGAAATAGTGAAAAGGAAACTAGAGATTAAGTGAGAGAAACAGAAACTGGTACTTAATTGCTAATTTCAGACTTACTGGGCTATCCAAATTGCAATGTGCATGATTGGAAGAAAGCTAGTTGCTCCAATAGGTCTTCAATTAAGCAATGCTGGGTCTGTTTGTAGCCCAGGTCGCCTGTGACCCCTGTTACAGTGTGGCAGCGTGCCAAGACAAAGATATGGTCCTAGATTCAGGACGTGGCAAGACACAGGTCTGGCCTGTGTGAGGAGTGAGTAGGAACTGGATTCTCTTGGCTGGTTTCTGGATGTTGTTTTGTCCTATATGCCTTCAAGCCATGGAAAGTGGCGAGAATTGAGGAGCAGTCGCTGACAGTCCTGAATAACAATTGAGAACCAGCAAAAAGGAGAAAAAAGCACATTAAAAGAAAAGAAGAAGAAAAAGGAGTACAGTAAACCCCCCTATTCATGGTGGATGCATTCCACAACCCCCCGTGAATAGTTCAGATCCGCAAATAGTGAACACCCCCTCTAAAAATGCTTATAACTGCCTATCTTGGAAGTTCAGATACCAAATGTATTACCTTAAACTAGTATCCTACATCAAATATACCTCAAACTATTATCCTATTACTGTATTAATTTTTAAATGATATTAATATAATTTCAAAGTCATCTCAAACATTTTACCCTTAAAAATACATATGTACGTACTTCTAACCCTTCCGGCCGATAACAGAGAGAGAGAGTATATCTTTCTATCAACCACTCTCCCTTTCTGTCTATCTGTCTGTCTATCTATCTACCCATCTCTCACATTCTGAGTATCCTTTGGCAAGAGAGAGAGAGAGAGAGATAGGGTGTTTGTTCTTACATATTATGGCAAAGAAAGAGAGTATAACTTTGGAAAAGAGAGAAGTTATTCTTACATTAGATATCAAAGATGAAATTCATGATTTATGATGATTTATGAAGAGAGAAAGAGAGAGAGAGAGAGAGAGAGATTTTTCAGTATCCATATGACCATCTGTGGGCAACATTACCTTCTCTTCGTGGTCTATGTCAATATGTCAAGTTAATTGACAGATACTCGCTCCAAATTACTATACAAATGCAAAAAGTTGTAATTATAGCTTGGAAATATGAAAAAAAATAATAACAAAGTAACGACACATTTATCTATAAAACTACAGTATACAAAACAATTAAACATGTTATATTTGGATAAAAATCTATCTCAGAGAGAGAGAGAGAGGGAGATTTTTCATTGTCCTTTGTAGGGTATCTGACCACTAAGTGGCAACATTTATTTGACCACTGAGTGGCAACATCTACCCTTTCAGTTAGTATATCAAGATATTTGACATATTTGACCTGTTACACCCCCCCCTCTCTCCAAAGCTTTTAGAAAAAGGTGAGGGAAAGAATTTATATTGAACTGAAATCTTACTAATTCACTATATTCTCTTTAATGAATTGATATTTTGCTCTGTTTAGTACATTAATATTAATAATTGAAAATTAGTAAATCATTTATTTATAATACAAAACAAATAAACATATGTATTACATATGCATAAAAATTCTCTCATCTCATCTCAGAGAGAGAGAGAGAGAGAATTATTATTTTTATTATTTAATGTAATTTAATCTTATTAAACTTAATATCTGAAAATTAGTACTCTAAATTATTATTTTATCATAAAATGTATATGAAGGTACAGTACAGTATTTAGTCATGACAGTATGAAAATACAGAATATTGCTCTACAAAAAAATCAGCAAATGGTTGAGCTTTCCCGTGAATAATTATAGATAAGTTCCACAGTCCACAAATTGTGAGAACAAAAATCCAGGGGTTTACTGTACGGGGATATAGGTCTTAGAATAAGTGTATAGAACAAGTACTAGGATGCCTATTCCCGAATGATTCCCTTAATTCCACTACCTGACTTGACCCTTTAACACAGTACTTCCAAAACTCTTGTCTTGCTCCAACCATCATCGGGTCTGGGGTATCCCTCCTAAATGGATGGTATTTTTTATCTTATGGTAAGAGAACATAGAGATGAGGGCAGCATACATTTGACAATATATTATGTGTATATATATTATATATATAAAATATATATCCTGTGAGAGTTTTTACTTAAATGAATGAATATTGCATTGGATGTTTGCCCAGTTTTGACAAAATACTTATGCTGTTTAATTCATACAGTACTTCTAAATCCTTACTGGATTGGCTAATATAAAAAGAAGGACAGTCCAAGCATGGAATTTTTTATATATTATGTTGTTGCTTTCCTTAGGGCTGTTTTTTTATTAACATTCCTTTTAGTGTGTTATTATAGGAAAAAACCAGGTTGACATTAAAAGATTTTAATAATGATTTTATGGTTTCAAAACCACTAAAATAAGGCAAGCTAAGAATGTTCTTAGGGGTTTCTTTCTCCATATTACTTTCACTATAAAATTTTTTGTGGGCTTTATTATAGCAAATGTCTAGTATATGTGAAGGATAACATAAATCTGCCCCTATTTTTCATATGTATTCGATTTCTTGATCCAAATACTGGGGACTGACAATGCGCAATGCTTGTAAAAACATAGAAGAAAAAATCGATATTTTTATATTAACGTGGTGGCCTGAACAAAAATGGACATAAGTTGTTGGTTGGTTTCCTATAAATGTTGAATTTGCATTGAAATGGTTCTCTATGTATTAAAACCTCTAAGAAAAGGAGGCAATTATCATTTTCTGATTCTAAAGTAAAGTTAATGGATGGAGCCTGGTTATTCAACAAGAAATTTTTGGAAACTTCCATATCACTACAGATGCCCTAACAAGGAAACTGGACAGAAAACTAAAAAATCTTATTTTGTAGCAGTGACTGGACTAATAGTGCACCTTGAAGAGGTATTACAGTATGGTAAATGTGGGCTTGGTTAGGTGTTTCCACGATACTTGAGCAATGGCTCAGTGCCATTCGGGCACTATTAAACTCAAGACCGCGAGTCTGAGACTCGAGATTTATTACAGAGATTCACAAAGAGAATAGGTGACAGATTCAGAGTAATCAGTAATTGTTAATAAAAGGTGATGACTAAATATGCCGAAATTACATTCGTTAGCCTATGGAAAATGGCTAGGTTCACTCTTTAGCCCAAGAAGGCTGCAAGGTAGCCAGAGGGCGCGACTCCTCCGGCAAAATCATTTGCCAACATATGCGATAATGGCACTGTGCCAAGTTGGCACTCATATATTAATAACTAATGGTGATGGCATATAGTATTTTAAATGCATCATGCTGTGGTAGGCATGAAAGGGAAGTCATAGGACTTATACAGTTGGCATATTTATCAATGGCACTCTGCATTGGTAGAGGGGATTAAAGTAAAATGGGAGCCTTGGTAAGGCATAAAATAAATGTGAGTAATAATCAAAAGTAAGGAAGGGAAATGTTAAAGGAAAAGAATAAGGGATAGAACTATAAGGAAAATAGATAGGTGAAGGACCCTGACATCCTCTTCTGGATAGAGGTGCCAGAGTCATTTTAGGGAAAAGGGATGGCACTGTGCCAGTTTGGCATGGCACCAAGAGAGCTTAGGGGCTCTTTTTAAACTACCTGGAATTATCCATGCCCATGGTATTTCCTCCACAGACCTCTCTTACCTTGATGGTTTGTCTTGGTCGGGGAATCGGTGGAACCAAGCCCAGGGAGGGTATTTGAGTGCCACCTGTGTCGGCTTCCATGACGGCTGATGTAGGGGCCCTTTTTACAAGCTCTACCAGGATCCGGCGCAGTTCCTTGAGTTCATCGGCCATTTGAGACATGGCAGAATCCTTACTCACTGTTGTGTCTGTGGCGGACTGAGACAGAGAGGGAGCGGTCATGGGGGCCGTGAGAGGCTCGCAGGTGAGAGTGACCAGCTCAGGCACGGGTTGTGAGGCCGTACCTTTGGGTGAGCTTCCGCTGTGGTTGGAAGGATCCGTCTCTTAGCATTGGTAGCGGAGCCAAGCTGGGAGAAGAGAGAGGACCTGGACTGGGATCTCTGGAGTGGAGATCAGGGGTGTGCTCTGGCGCTGACACTAAGGAAGGGTCAGGCACTAACAGTTGATTCGAAAATTGCTCATCGTTCGGGACGGATGGAGTGTGGCACTGCTCAGTGCACCCAAGTGACACTGGCAGAGATTGTGAATCAAGTGTGGGATCTCCTGGAGGGGGATCTACTCGGGGCCCTGGCACTGACACTGGGTAGGGCGGGGCACCAGAATGGGATCAGGAATCGATCTTGATGGAGGGGGCCACTGCACATTGCACCCAGGTGGCATTGGCAGTGGAACAAATGCAGGCGTTTGAGGCTTACTTGTGCCTAATGAATGATTTGGGGATTTAGACCCTGGATTGCTGTAGCTTTGGTGGTGACTGGAAGTCCTGCCCCAGGAGGAAGTCATAACCTCCAGGAATGTATCTGGCGATGGTGAGGTCGCAGATTTCAGATCTATGAGGTCTCGTGATCCTCAACTTGACAGTAGGAAGTATCATCTTAAAGTGATTGATGCCTTCAATCGTGACAAGTTTACATCTGTCAGTGGTAGCTCCACGGGAACTTTGCCTTCCCTTATGGGGACATTTGTGTGCCAGAATCATCAAATGCCTTGACCTGGCTGGCAGGGTGCCTACCTTGGGGAAGCGCCACATAAATGGGACCCTGGGCTGGAGGATCTAAGGATGTTGGGTCAGTGACTGCCAAGGCAAGGGCGGGTATACTGTACTTGACCTATTATTATTAGGGCAATTCGCCCACTGGGCAGAGGGCCCATAGACCTTGCAAAGGGGGCAATAGGTCCGGCTATAATCTTTACCTGGCACTGTCCCATTGGAGGGAGCAGGCCCTTTACCCTTTGTCCACGACCCAAGTGTGGCTCTTTGGGGTGTTGTCCCATTTGAGGAAATAGAGGGGTCTTCTGGCCGATTCTCAGCCTTCAAGGCACTGTTCAGTGGGGTGCCCTGTTCTCTTACAATACCCACACACGAGTTTCTTATGGGGGTGCCCATTCTTGTGAGGTTGCTGGGAGTTAGTCGAGGCAGGCAAGGAGGGTTATAAGATGATGATGATGCGTATCCCACATGTCAGCCCAACTGCAGCACTTGACCACTGTCTTAGGCTCCTTATTGCATAGATGAGTGGCAAGAGCTGGCGGGACATAAATAAGAAGTCCTCGAGCTGGAGGAGTTCGAGGACATCCTCCACACTAGTAGCCTTCAGAGATTCTAGCCATCATTCCAGGGCCTGGGTCTTTTTGTGTACAGCTAAAATGCCACCGCTACCAAACAGTAAATAAACAGAAAATAATAATCAATGGGGAAAACAGAATTGAAACCCCTGGCCTTAATTAATACTTGCATTTACATTTACAGTACATTAAATGGAGTGGATAGATTTGCTGGTACAGTATGTTAATAAGTACATTAATAATTAATTAACCCTCAATTAACTGCAGGGTTCTTTATATAACACAGGGCTCTTGGTTGGAACAAGCGTAGTATGCAACACGCAAGACTCGCTTTTCAATTTAGAGGAACGATACATGGGTCATCTACTCCTGTAAGCAGAGGGAGGACAGATGAGTGAAAATGCCCTCAAAATGCCTGTCATATGGACAATAATAACATAGCAAGATTCAAGGAGGTTATTAATTGACTTGTATATGACTGTCACTGGGAAAATTACTCATTTAGTCACTGAGATTCAAGGGACACTAAATATAATTTCACTGCACTTGGAGGGAGGGAACACAGAAGGGAATAACAAAGATGGAAAGTTTGAGAAAAAGATAAAGTTAAGTGCAAATCCTTGCAAACCAGATGTACCTTTTGCAACGTGGGTATTGCTCAGCAGCATGATTGGATCTTCCTTCCTACATCAGCTGTGACAGGGAGCATCAATGACTGCTTCACCTTAGGACATTGATGGAGCACAGGCCACGTTTGGATCAGCCCCTGGAGAAGCCTTCTAAGAGTTCTTGATCTCACAATAGGTCTTGTGTGACTGATGCTTGTTTTTCTTAAAACTCTTTTCCCTCTCTTCACTGGCCTGCCCTTTGTGGCTGGCCCAATGGCTTTTGGCTGCTTTTTCTCCCTTGTGTAGCCTGGAAATACAAAGAATTTACCTGACAGAAACAGGCAGGAAAACAGTTGTTCTCCCGTAAGACAGGGGGAACAGATAGAATGGATCTCACACCCTGAAAGTTCATTTCTGCAGCCTGAAAACATATGGTTCTTTTTAACATGGAAAGTCTTTAGCTTTTAGTGGGCAGAAGGTCCAGTATTTGTTACAGCTACCCCTTTAAACAGGCCTTTCCACGCCCTTACAGGTTTGAAGGTCTGTACAAGAGGGTCACTGATAGATAAGAAACTGAACATAACCTCCTCAAATCTGGCATATTTTCTTTTACTTAAGGTCAACTTAAGGTAAGGTGAAATTACATAAGAGTCAGCCCTATCTAAGGTTAAAAACAAAGGTGCTTAAATTCATTTAAAGAATGTACTGTCTGTGGGTTGACTAACTAATGGGTCCAAGACCTAACTATGGGAATGTCACACACAACTTAGCTAACTTAGCACCATTAAAATGATAACTAACTCACATACAATGGTGTATCCCCTAACTTAGCACCATTAAAATGATAAGTAACTCACATACAATGATGTATCCCTAAGCTAACAGAGGAATTTGGGTCTAACTCATGTTAAACGTAAGGGGAAATGTTGAGCTGTTCCTAGAAATTAATAATGACAGTAAGCAAATGGAAATGTGATATTAACATACTGATAAGACAAAATGCAAAATGTTTATGTCATTCAATTTTTCAATACAAACACTAATGACTAAGGTAGGAGACAACCTAGGCATCCTTCTCTGAGTAAGGTGCCAGGATTGCTCTATTAAGATGTGGCACTGTTATATATAGACACGAGTGCCATGAGAGCTCACTGGCTCTGTTAACTACCTGGACCATCCACTCCCCTTACTTCTCTTCTTCTTTGATTTCCATTGAGCTTTAGGCTGAGGATCCCTAGCTGGAATCTGGGTAGGTGTATCCGGAGGAGACTTAGGAGGCTCTTGGGCTAGGTTGGGGTCCTTCGGGACCTAGACTTAGAGTAACTATAGGTGAGGATGATGAAGAGGTTGTGTTGATATGAGAGGCTCACAGGTTACAAGGACCAACTCAGGCACGGGTTGTGAAGCTGTGCCGGGGAACGAGTTTCTGCTGTGGTCAGGAGAGTCCAGAAAAGACCCTACTGAACTTTGGGCTGGCTCTCGGCTGGACACTGGTAGCAGGGCCAGGCTGGTAGATGACAGGGGGCTGGATTTGGATCTCCTGAAGGGAGATCGACTGTGTGTTCTGGCACTGTCTCTAGGCAGGCTCAGGCACAGGATTTAGAGAGGAGACGTGAGCAGTCTCAGGGCCAAGAGTGTAAGGAACCAGAATCTGGCTCAGGTGTGGTCTCAACAGCCGGACTGGACGGAGCACTCCACTGGCCAGGTGTAGGCACTGGCTGTGGCTCAATGGAAGGGCCAGAATGAACATCAGCACCTGACAGAGACTCGCATTGGGCAGGACTCGTGGAAGGCCGAGAAAGGGGCTGGAAATAGGGGTCCCATCCTAGGAGGAGGTCATAACCTCTAGGAATCTTATTGGCCACTCCAAGCATACAAATCCTACTTTTGTGGGGTCTAGTGACCCTCAAATGGACTGTTGGGAGCATCAGCCTCCAATTATCTATTCCTTCAATAGTTATAGGCTTGTTTTCTTCTATGATGGCCCGATAGGATGCCTTGTCTTGCCTTATAAGGAAGATTTGAGCACCATTGTCTTCAAATACAGACTTGCTGAGTGCAATAACGACCTCGAGGACATGCAACAAAAATAGTGCCCACCATTGGTGGTCTTAAAGAGGATGAATAAGTTGCTGCCAGAGCAACAATGGTGGCACTTTTCTTTCCAGGGCAATCCCAAAAATTCGAGGAATGCCCATATTTCTTACATGTGTGGAATTAAATCTGGTTATAGTCTCTATGAGGAGCAGTTGCAATAGGAGTAGGCTGGGAGTTCTGGTCAAGGGGGCTTTGACATGGCTCCCCCTTTAGCTTTACACTGGGCTTCTAAATGCCCTACTTTCTTACATTAAGTACGCACAGGTGGCGATGAAGATGGTCTGTTTCTTGGTCTGACTGATAAGGCAGTGGGGTCAAGAGTGACTATGCACCTGTGGGAGGTACTGGAGGATGGGTGGTACGTCTCGTATGCATCGGCCATGTGGCAGCAGTCAGTGAAAAGGCTTGGCTGTTTCTCACTAATGCATACAGCCAAGGGGCCGGATGCATAATGGAGGAAGTCCTCAAGCTGAAGTCTGTTCAGCAAGTCTTCGAACTCCTTGAACTCCAAGGTGTCAATCCAGTGCAGTAAGGCACGAGTCTTTTTATAGGACCAGTCAGACCAGGTTTGGCTGATCTCCTTGGGAAAACTTTGCCATCTTAGCCTCCAATGCTCAGGTGTCATCTTATATGTCGTTGCTACAGCCTTCCTGACCACCTCAAGGAATTGAAGGCATCCTGACCCTTTCCAGCCATGTGTTTTGCGAGAATCATGGCCTTCTCAGTCTAAGTCGGATTGTGCTCAGAGAAGAGTTTCCAGATGGTCCAGCCATGCCTCTGGCTCTGCATCATTCCAGTGAGGCATGAGGTGGCTGATATTTGAGATAATGGAAGGAGCAGAGACCGTGGTTGGATGAGCAGCCAAGTGCTGGGCCAGTGCCCTGGCACTGGCTTGGTTGGCTTGTTCAGTTTCAGCTTCCTTCTCCTTAAGGCTATCTCTTTCTCCCCTAGGGCTAGTTCATGCTCCTTTCTCTCTCGCTCCAGGGCCAGTTCATGCTGTTGCTGCTTCTCTCCCTGCTTCTCCTTCTCTTCTTATCTCAGCCGTTCCAGCTGCAGTTCATACTCTCTTCTTCTCTGGCTTTCTTAGTGGCAGCTACTTGCTCCTGGACCCATTGGGTCAGCTGTTCTCCCTTTAATGCCATACTTTTCCCTATCTCCACAAAGGTATTGTACTCCTCGGCAGACGTGTTGCTAATGCTTGGAGCTGGGTCTGATCTTACCCAGAAATGTTCGGAGTTTTAGGATGGCCACACAAGCAGTTGCATAAGCTAAGTATATCTTAGTTCTACCAGACCACTGAGCTGATTAACAGCTCTCCTAGGGCTGGCCCAAAGGATCAGACTTATTTTATTGTGGCTAAGAGCCAGTTGGTTACTTAGCAACAGGACCTACAGCTTATTGTGGAATCCGAACCACATTATAGCGAGAAATGAATTTCTGTCACCAGAAATAAATTCCTCTAATTCTTCATTAGCCAACCGGAGGCTCGAACTCGGGCCTAGCGAGTGCTAGCCCACAACTCTACCGACTCGCCCAATGAAGAGCTAAGGAAAAATAGGCCGCTGTCTGTGCAGAGTGTAGATAAAATAAGGAAGTGGGCTGTAGAAGACGCCACTGGTAAATGGGAGAGTGCCTCTGAGATGACTCTGAGTGGCAGTGTACCTTGTATAGGTTACACTGGAATGGAAGTGTCCCTTAAGAATGGTGACATTTGGAATGGGAATGCCCCCTGTGATAATAATGGCATTGGCACTAATGTGTAATGTGGTTCTGAAGGACTGGAATGAAGTGCATTTTACCACGACACAGTTTTAACCCCCCCTAATGCCCAGAGTTTATGTGCAATCCTTGCCTGTCTTAGCCTTATAACATATGTCAAATTTCTGTATTGAATACACAAGACTGATTAGCACACATTCACTGTCATTAGTTAACACATCATTGCAGTAGGCCTGTTTGTGTTTTTTCTTCATTTTTATTGTCAATTTAATATGACCACAGGTCAGTATTGCAGTACTGTAGTTGTATATTATTGTTTGCTATTAAAAAATGGTAAAGGGATGTTACGATGCAAACACATTTTCTATTGTATGTGTTTATTTTAGGACATTTGAATATGTTCGGCGTGAAGTCCAAAATGTCCCCACCCACATACCTGTGCTTGTCTTGGCTAATCATCGTGACATGGGGCATCATCGAGTTGTATCTGAGGATGATGTACGTTTCTTCATTGAATCTTTAGAGAGGTGAGTGATATGGTATTCTGTTACATAATAGTTGTGTTTAATATGAAAGAGCTATGCTAAGGGATAGTGTATTTGTGAATTGTGAATGTGACCTGCCTGTTTGTAGCTGCTCTTGTATTGTAAATTAGAGGAAAACCCATAGAACAGGCAAATATCAGAGCTAGTCTATATCTGCATTACTGTATTTACAGAAGTGACAATGAAAAGACTTGCCTATTCAAACAAACTAACATAGCATGGAATCATTCCTTTTAGGTTTACAAGTACAACAACACTTTCATGGTGATGGGCATCAAAAATGATGGCAAGTGCAAGTATTCAAATGGAATAAAGCTTATGGGCTATTAATGCCCAAATGTGATTTTCCACAGAATAGACATTTTGAATGTGTTCATTTATATATTCACATCAAACATGATACAAGGACATTTTGTAGACCTTAAAACAAATAATCAGAAACTTGAAAGTCATTGGCTGGCAGAATGGAAATTTTCAGTTTCTCTGAGAATGTAGACTTATAATAGGAGCATTCCATAGGGATGGCTGGGTGATTACTGCAGCATGTAATAAGCTGTTGAAGTTTGTGTGTGTGTGTGAACTCTACCCACTGCAGGTCATCCAGTTTTTCTTTAGCTGTGTCAAGTCAAAATATCTTTGTTTTCTGTGTGGTTATGGATCTGGACTTATTTGTGAAGCATGTTATTGTTATATTTTTGTTTGGTTTGGTTTAGTGTTTATTTAGCATGTGAGGGATACTATCGACATGATCTGTGTTTGTGTTGTTATTTTTTCTGGTAACCTATATGAAAATTGTACAATTGCTCCTGCAAGATATAAAAAAACCTGTTAGTAAGCCTTGGAATTTATGTGGTAAAGAAACCAAAATTTTGGATAATGAGATTGTTGTGTAAGGTACTTTATTATGCATGGGTGGTTTATTCATATAAACTTCTCCAAAGGAGCTTACAGGAATATTATCTTGTCCTTGCCCTCTCCTTCCTGATTGGTTTTCTGACTTTGGACAGGGGTTCAGGGATTAATTTGCTTTCTCTGAGTTATCCTTTGAGATATACCATGAAAATCTATTCTCCTATAGGAGAGACACAATCTTTGATCCATTGGGACTGGAGTACTGAGTTAGCTCTGGGGATGTGTTGAATGCTTCATGCGGGGTTGTTCATAATCCCAGCAGGGCCCACGGCAGCTCTTTCTTCCAGCTTCCTCCCTGGCATCTGGCTGTTAGAGGGGTTTTCAACAATATGTGCAGCCTCTCTATGATTCTGTTTGCTTCTGGGTTGTAGGGTGTTGTGTAGATGATTTTCATTCCCAAGCTGTCGGCCAGGGCGTTCCAAAGGACGGAGGTGAAGTTGGTGCTTCTGTGGCTGGTGATGATCTGTGGAAAGCCATGCCTGCTGATCCAGTCCATGAGGGCCTTGACACAGCTTTCCGCCATCTGTTGTCGAATTGGTATTGTTTCCGGCCATCTGTGTTTCTCTCTATTATGGTAAATAGATATTTGTACCCCTCTGAGGTGGGGTAGGGGCCCCACAATGTCGACGTGTATGTGGGCAAGTCAGTGGGTTGTTGTTTTGTACTCCTCTATCCCGCTTTCCGTGTGCCTCGTGACTTTTGATGCTTGGCATGGGATGCGCTGTCTTGCCCATGTCTTCATGTCCTTCTGCATGCCCCACCAGATGTACCACTCTGCTACCATCTGGGCAGTTGACTGTCCTGATGGGTGGGGTAGGTTGTGGGCAAGGCTGAAAGCTTTCTTTCTTAATCCCTCTGGAAAGTAAGGGTGTGGTCTTCCGGTACTCATTTTGCAGGTGATGGTCTCCTTTCCTCCACTGATGACAGGTCACTCTATTTGAGGGCGGGATTCATCCGCCGCAGGCGTTGTATTGTAGTCCTTCGTCGTCCTTCTGTGCCTCTGCTATTTCAGGATAAGGTATCCCAAGCTGGATGGTGTTGACACAGTTTCTGGATAGGACGTCCACCACAGTGTTCAATGAGCCCTTCAGTTACTGGATGAGTATTCAGCTATTGCTGACAGGTGCCATTGTTGATGCGCTGACCACGTGTCTGCTGTGTTCTTGAAGGTGTGCACCAGTGGTTGGTGGTTTGTCTGCATCACGAACTGTTGTCCCTCGAGCATGAGGTGGAAGTGTTAGACTGCTTTGTAGACTGCAAGGAGTTCCCTGTCGAATGTCGAATATTTCTGCTCTGCTGTTGTTAGCTTTTTGCTGTAGAAAGCTAATGGGCAGCAACCATCACCAGTGTCCTGCTTGAGTACAGCGCCCATCACTGTATTGCTTGCGTCTGTTGTCAGCTTGAGGGATCTGTTGGTTATAAAGGAAATATTAGTGTTGTTGCATCTGTTATTGCTTGTTTTGCTAATTGCATTATCCTGTTCATCAGCCCAATGTAATTGTTTTTTTGTATCCCTTTAAACATTGATAAATGGGGCTCATTATCTGTGCAATCTCTGGGATAAAACGGTGATAATAATTTATTATGAGTCTGGAGAACTCTTGTACTGATTTCACTGTTGTGGGTTTTGGGGAATTCTGTGATTGCTTTCACTTTTTCTGGAAATGGGTTTACAGTGTCTTGGCTCACTTTGTGTCCTAGAAATTCTACTGTTTCTTTCCTCATTTGCACTTATCTTCATGCACTATCTTTGACATGTTTGATATGTTCTTTTAAGTTTGGGCTGAATGTTATTCAAAATGGAAGGTCCCTGAATATTTTGTCCATTAATCTTTGGAATGTTGCCCAAGAGTTATGGAGGTCGAAGCAGCTGTAGTTGAACGTATATGTTCCGAATGGCGTGATGATTGCCATCTTCTCTACGTCTTCTTTTGCTACTAGAACTTGAAAATACCCTTTTAGCAGGTCTATCTTGGTGAGTATTCTTGTTCCACTCATTTCATTTGTTATGTCTGTTGTATTTGGTAGGGGGTATCTGTCTGGTTTCGTCTCCGTAGGGGCGCCAGGTTCCGTCTCCTTTTGACATATTCCGGCTTCCATTTCTTTAAATATCTGCTTGGTGTAGGTAAGTTTTTCCGGAGCCAGTCGTCTGAATTTTGAATGGATCGGCCGGCCTTTTGTTTGTATGCTTGATTTTGTGCTTCGCTGGTTTTGTGAGGTCATACTTGAGGTCATCCTTGAATACGTCTTCGTATTTGCACAGCGGTTCTCTCATCTCTGCTGGTTGGACGTCCAGTGCGATAGGGCATACTGCTGTGATTGTTGTACGTTTGGTTGGCTGCTGGGGACATGAATTCCGTGTTGTTCTCTTGACTAGTTCTTTTTTCACGACACTGACCAGTAGGTTGTGTGCTGTTAGGAAATCTGCTCCTAAGAATGCCATTGTCACGTCTGCTGTTATGTATGACCAGTCGTACTCTTGTCCATCAAACTTAACCTTCATCTCCTGCCTCCCGTACATCATTAGTGGGGCTCCACTGGCGGTGGAGACTTGTAGATTGGTTGGTGGGATGGGGTTTATCTGCTCTGCTGGTCTTACTGGGATGAAGGACCTACAGTCTTCGGTATCCACCAAGAATTCCATGTCTGACCTCTCATCCCTAATGTAGAAGCATGTCTCAGTCCTCCTCTCATACCTGGAAGACAGACAGCGGTAGGCATGCGCGATTTCTCTCACAAGGCAACCTGTCTGCCCCCTGCTGACATTAGTATGGTTGGGTTGCTTCTATGACCCTACTGGGTGTTTTTTGAAAATATGTAGCCTTTGTCACACTTCCTCACCTTGGCCCCGAATCTCCAATGGAAGAAGCAGACTCCTTCTGGGAGCTCCTGCCTCTTCTGTGGTTGCTTCTTTCTGTTTTCTTGTTTATAGAAGAGACTCTTGTAGATGGGGGCAGCTGGCTCATCCTCGTCTCTGTCTTTGTTGCTTCTGGACGACTGTTCAGTGCGACATGTTGCTGATGCTGGCTGCAAGGGATCTGCTGCCTTATGTAGTGTTTGGATTTCGTCCACCATTATTAGAAATTCTTTGATAGGCATGGTGGAGGCTTTTGGCATGGCTGCTACTGTTTGGCGGGGCAGTTCCGTGAGGAGTACCTCCCTCACTAGGTCCAAGAACAACTCTGCTTTGTTGCCTTTGGCTGGTAGAATAATGAGTTGTTGCAGCTGCTTGTACATGTGCAACGGTCTTTCATCGCCTATCAGGCTCCCCCACATGATTCAGGAATTTCTTGGCTCTCTGGGCTGGCAGCATGCTGAAGGATGACTTCAGCTGGTCCTTCAGGATGTTGTAGGTCACTGGGGCATCTAGTTCCTCGAGCCATGCTGCTATCTGCTCGAAGATGTCGTCTGGTAGGAATTTGAGGATGGCATCTTCTTTCTGCATCAACGAGGTGCTCTTTGTGCGAAAGATTATCTCGGCCCTAAAAACCATGCTTCTGGGTGGTTGGGCGTGAAGGGCGACAATCGGATGGAGGCAACTGCAAGACTCTCGGAGATAGTGTGGGGGTTGCTGGTGTTGGTGCGGTCAGTCATCTCTCTGGGGTCACCAGTGTGAGCAAGGTACGAGTGAAAGTGCAGGTCTAGATACAACTGATTTATTGATTCAAAATCCATAAATGTCATAGGCCCATGCGGGCCGCAAAGTAGTCCCGACCTCTTGACAAGTAGAGGAAAAGGGATTAACAGGAGACATCTGTGTCTTCTCACAGATTTAAAATAACCAATATACAAATAGAAAACATATGAACATAAAGGAGTTACACAGGACTGAATGGATTACACTGTGATCTATGGAGTGATAACAATACATGAAAGATGGCGATAACATCATCGGAAATATTTACATAAAACACAGTCTTGAGGATTTGTGTTTTCTGTCTTGATTCGTGTCGAGCGCATGGTCCGTTCCATGAGGTGGAGCTGATTTATCGCCAGGTAGGCCCCATGGTTGATCCACTTGGGGCTACGGGTCAACAAGAAAATTGATCCAGATGGCTGTTCAGGACATGCGATTTCCGTACACATGCATAGTAATGATTTCTTTCACTTTTTTTCTATAGTATTTTGAATGGGATTGAAGCATCTGTGGCAGTTTGACGACCTCAGTGTGGCCTAATCGTAAGTAAGTGATGGGATTGTATGAAAAAATTAATGTGATTATGATTACCTGGTAATTACATATTTTCACCAAGTACTTTAAGAGTAGTATCCATTTCTTGAAATTTCCTCTGCATAGGAGGATTGTAGCAAAGAATATGTTGGAGGGTAGTATAAGTATATTAATTTGGTAAAATGAACTTCAGTACAGTATCAAAGGATTTTATTAGCCATAATTGAAAATTAATTATTCAACACTGTAGTATTTTTCCAATTTTTCCTTGGATATGTTATATTTTGAAATAGACTACATGTATTTGGGTATTTTCTCTTATGGTAAAATAGTGAAACAGAAGTACAGTATCCTGAATACAAATTTTTTATGCCCTTCCCAGACCTGAAGGAGCGGCAGATATTCGTTATGCAGAGTCCTCCATGCGAAATGGCTTTGGCCTAAAGCTGCTCCACAAGTTTTTCAATCTTCCATTTCTGCAGCTACAGAGAGTAACGCTGCTGCGACAGTTAGAAACAAATACATCAGAAATTGAAGCTACAATTCAGGAGCTTGAGGTTTATCAAGAGAGTGATGATGCTAATTATGACATGTAAGTCTTCAGAAATTATCTGTTGTAGATTTTGACAGTAGATACGCATGTGCTTTCATGATACGCCAACCTGTTATTTTACTTATGCTACATAACCTAGAAAGGTCATGGTTAGCCAGGTGCTGAGCAGCATCATTGGATAAAAAGAAAAGGATGTCATTGTTCTTTCATGTGAATAATTTTTTACTGTGAGAGAAAGCCTCCAATATGCTTTATCATAGTCTTCATTCCCAGCTTTACTTTTATCAAAGATGTTTTGGTTAGCTTGCATTCTTTTTATCATTTATCTCTTCATCCTTCTTCCTCAGCGAGTGAATTTAGGACAGTGATCCTTCAGTTTTTCAGATTAATAGAGCCAAGGGCCCATCGGATGATGGTGAAATTCAGATAAGGGTGAGCAAAATAATCTAGTGGTGTTCAAGGGCAACTCCGTGCCCTTCCTCACGTAACCTTGTCAATAAAACTTAAATGTAAATACCCAATATGCTTATAATCAACAACCATCACACTTTAAACTGAAAACTTTATGCAAAAGGTGTTATGGTTTCCTTTACTCTTAGGGACCAGTGTTGAATGTATTATGAAAGAGCTGCGGTCCAGTTAAGCAATTTTGGAGAGTAAATCATACAATTGCTACTTAACCTAATTTTTTTTATAATTGTTCTATTTACAAGCAATCCACGACTAGCACAAGTTACCTTTGCATTCCTGTGAACAATAGTTTATTGGATCAGTCCCTACCTAACCACATACACTAATCTACAATCAGTCCAGAGGATAATTCATAAATAAATACAACTTGATGCTCATCAATAGACATTTACACCTCTTTCCTTTATCACGAAAACAACATGCAAAATGAGTACGTACAGTTATATCCAAAAACAATCAAATCTCCAGTACATATGAGTTAACAGATTACTTCAGGAAGATTTACTCAGTTGAGATTTTCCACAAAAGGACTTTATATATACAGTGTTTTTTATATAGCGTAGCTGCTTTTTGTCCTCAAAGGAGTTAGTACACCTTCATGGTCCCCCAGAGCTCCATAAGACAGACCAACCAATTATAAAGAATTTTCTTCAAGTTGGTCTCAGCCAGAATAGTGCTTGTTGGCACAGTCAAAGAATGTAAAGGACTCAGGACAGGAGGTCTCTTTCTCTGTCCTATAACGACTACCTCAGCTCTCCACATCTCTCTCGCATAGATGTGACAACAGCCCACTTCAACCATCTTCATTACACTCTGGTCTGTTCAAGAGTTCACTTATCCTTAGGTTGTGCTCCAGAAATTGTGTTCAACTATGCATTTTTCAAGCATCATTACAGTGCTCCCCCATTTTTACATGGGGATAGGTTCCAGAACCTACTGCGGAAATGAAAAATCCCCTCTAAAAATGCTTATAACTGCCAAATACATTGCACCCCTTAAACTAAAATGCTTATAACCGCCTATTTTAACATTTCACTGCTTAATTTGATAGTTCAAACAAAAATATACCGTAAATTATCATACTAAAACAATTTATTATCATTTAAAATAAAAATACACCCCAGACCATCATCCCAAAACACCCAAAGCAACCTTACGTTACAGTACTCTCCTACTACTGTTACTCTTAAGTAGGCTATATATACCTCTAAAATGCTTATAACTGCCTATTTTAATAGTTCATTGCTAAACTTGGCAGTTCAAACAAAAATATACCTCAAACTATCATCCCAGAACACCCTAATATCATTTCAAAGTCATGTTGCAAAATCAAGTATACCAGCCTACAACTGTAACTCTTAAGTATCCCCTATCATTCAGACAAGCACGTTTTCTTCGGCCTCGTAACTTTAACGCATCGTTCTGTGCATAATGTAATGCACTGGGCATACATTTTACGTATATTGATATTTTCCTGTGTTGTAAGGTAATTCTGAAATGATGTTTACTGTACAGGTATGTATTTTAGGATAGTACTAGTACTGTACAGAGCATCCAAAATACATGGGTAGATTAGAACAACAGGACGCGTACCTCCAAA
Organism: Macrobrachium rosenbergii; assembly: GCF_040412425.1. Classification (NCBI taxonomy): domain Eukaryota; kingdom Metazoa; phylum Arthropoda; class Malacostraca; order Decapoda; family Palaemonidae; genus Macrobrachium; species Macrobrachium rosenbergii. The sequence goes on from NC_089743.1 coordinate 5,703,771, forward strand.
CAGAATGCTAGGTTTGTTGTGTTAGTATTTTCGTGATTACGTACAAATTATGATAAAAAAATGATTTACTACTGTAAATTCTTGGTTTATGTTGTTTTGTGGTTAGTCCTAATCATCTCCCATAAATTTATTAAAAATTCTTTTGCCGTCATTCTTTCTCTCTCTCTCTCTCAGTATACATATACTGAGAAAAAACAGCAAAATATCTATAACATGTTATTTCACTTACAGAATCTATTTATACTGTATTGATCTAATCACCATAAAAATATTTAAAATCCAGATTTCATATGTAGGCTTCTGTAGCAGTTTTTCTGTGACAATGTAATCTCTCTCTCTCTCATATATATCATAAATCAGTACTGTACTTTACAGGTTCATTAATGAAAATAATATCAAATAGTGTACCTTAGGCATAAAAAAACACGAAAATAAATAAATCAAGCAATTCACGACAGATCAACGCAGGTACCATTGCCACATTTTTTGCTTTTTCTAATTTATTGTAATGTATTTCATTACAAGTTTAGTTGACTATGATTATTACACATATTATAATATTACACAAGAGAATATTTTATCACTGTTGATGTTTCATCTCTAGTCACCATAAAAGTATTTAAAATCTGAATTTCATTCGTAGGCAACTCAACATTCTCATCCCAGCCATAGTTTAAGTGCCTTTAATTATCGTCCCTAGCAAGTTAGTACTGTGCTTCGATGTATCAACACTTCAGTTCTCTCTCTCTCTCTCTCAAACAGTATACATATTACTTTAATGGAAAAAAAAGGCAAAATATCAATGAAACGTTATTTCACTTACAGAATCCATTTATACTGTGCTTAGACTTCGATGTAAAAACCATAGTCTCTCTCTCTCTCTCTCTCTCTCTCTCTCTCTCTCTCTCTCTCTCTCTCTCTCTCTCTCTCTCTCTCTCTCTCTCAAACAGTATAATATATCCTTTAATAAAAAAAACAGCAAAATATCAATGAAACGTTATTTCACTTACTGAATCCATTTATACTGTACTTAGACTTCGATGTAAAAACCATATTTATATGGCTCTCTCTCTCTCTCTCTCTCTCTCTCTCTCTCTCTCTCTCTCTCTCTCTCTCTCTCTCTCTCTCTCTCTCTCTCTCTCTTAGCATACATATATTTTAATGAAAAAATACAGTAATTAGTGAATACACAGTGCTGCTCTACGAAAAAATGAATTACAGTAGTGATAATTTTAGAGATATGGCCAAAAGAAAAATCCGCAAATTAGTGAAAATTCCCCGGCAGACAAGTGAATGATGTGTTCCACAAAAATCCGTGACAAAGTGAACAATAGAAATGTAAAACACATAAAAACGGGGGGACACTGTACTTCAATCAAGCTAATACTTAGTTTTAAGACCAAATGTAGTAATTCTAAGTATTAGCTCCACGCCTGTTTTTACCTTGGAAACTTGTTTTTTCTACACTTTTAGGGCTGCTGATAATGGAGGTGAGTTTGCTTATTGTCAGCCAACTGTTATTTGCCCCTTAACTCTAATCAACAGTAAAGGAGGACTGGGAATTCGGGGTTTTGGGTGGGGGAGAACACAGAAATGGAGTGGACATGTTTACGATGTGGAAGCGTCCTCTGGAGGAGGAAAACTCCAGGGAGCCATCCGTCGCTAGGAGGGAGCGGCTGAAAGGGAGGGAGGTAACCGGGGCCAGGGAGGGAGAAAGTTCCTCAGGTGCCCCGACAGGGGGGATAGTGAGGAATGGCGCAAGGGGGGGAAGGAGGAATGTGCAAACGCAGAACATGTTGGGAACAAGAGTGGGTAGCAATGAAACAGGTTGGGGGTGAAGGGACGCAACACAACCTGTAACAGGCACAGAGACAAAGAACATGTGACCGACAAAAATAAAACTTCACCTCCTTTACCAGCAGCCCAAAAAGTGTAGGAAAAACCAGTTTCCAAGGTAAAAACAGGCATGGAGATGTACTTAGAGTTTAGAATTCATAAAATAATCTGGAAAAAAAAACACAATTCGATACACTACGAAAAGAAGCCCCAGTAAACTTACCTTAGGGACTCCGAGCCTGCACTCACTACCGCACCTGGGAGTAAAATTGGCCCTTTTTTATTTTAACCCTTAAATGCCAACTGGACGTATCATACGTCGACTAAAATTGTCTGTTGGGTGCCGAGTGGACGTACCGTACGTCGTCTACAAAAAATTTCAACCTTCGGTCAACTTTGACTCGACCGAAATGGTCGAAAAACGCAATTGTAAGCTAAAACTCTTACATTCTAGTAATATTCAATCATTTACCTTCATTTTGCAACAAATTGGAAGTCTCTAGCACAATATTTCGATTTATGGTGAATTTTTAAAAAAACTTTTCCTTACACCCCTTGTGTAGCTCGGCCGAAAATTTCAGAAATTCTTTCGTCATTTTGTCATAAGTTTTGCACTGTTTTATATTAGCCGTTACATAAAGTTTTATATATGAAAATGTGCACAATTTCATGTAAAATATAGCAAAATACAACCCATGGTTGTAGCTTTTATCAGTTTGGAAATATTTTCATATAAACCACGATAACTGCCAAAATTTCAACCTTCGGTCAAATTTGACTCGACCGAAATGGTAAAAAAACGCAGTTGTAAGCTAAAACTCTTACATTCTAGTAATATTCAATCATTTACCTTCATTTTGCAAGAAATTGGAAGTCTCTAGCACAATATTTCAATTTATGGTGAATTTTTGAAAAAAACTTTTTCCTTACGTCCGCGACAGAAATTCTTTCGTCACGTTGTCGTAATGTTTGCATCATTTTATATTAGTCGTTACATAAAAGTTTTATATATGGAAATGTGCGCAATTTCATGTAGAATACAACAGAAAATAACTCATGGTTGTAGCTTTTATCAGTTTTGAAATATTTTCATATAAATCACGATAACTGCCAAAATTTCAACCTTCGGTCAACTTTAACTCGACCGAAATGGTAAAAAAACGAAATTATAAGCTAAAACTCTTACATTCTAGTAATATTCAATCTTGTACCTTAATTTTGCAACAAACTGGAAGTCTCTAGCACAATATTTCGATTTATGGTGAATTTCTGAAAAAAAAAACTTTTTCCTTATGTCTGCGCGCGATAACTCGGCCGAACATCTCAGAAATTCTTTCGTCACGTCGTAATGTTTGCATCGTTTTACATTAGTCGTTACATAAACTTTTATATATGAAAATGTGCGCAATTTCATGTAGAATACAACAGAAAATAGCTCATGGTTGTAGCTTTATCAGTTTTGAAATATTTTCACATAAATCACGATAACTGCCAAAATTTCAACCTTCGGTCAACTTTAACTCGACCGAAATGGTCGAAAAATGCAATTGTAAGCTAAAACTCTTACATTCTAGTAATATTCAATCATTTACCTTCATTTTGCAATAAATTGGAAGTCTCTAGCACAATATTTCGATTTATGGTGAATTTAAAAAAAAAAACATTTTCCTTACGTCCGCGCAGTAACTCGGCCGAACATCTCAGAAATTCTTTCGTCACGTTGTAATGTTTGCACCGTTTTATATTAGTCGTTACATAAACTTTTATATATGAAAATGTGCACAATTTCATGTACAATACAACAGAAAATAACTCATGGTTGTAGCTTTTATCAGTTTTGAAATATTTTCATAAAAATCATGATAAATAGAAAAAATTCGACTTTCGGTCAACTTTAACTCGACCGAAATGGTCGAAAACTGCAATTGTAAGCTAAAACACTTACAGTCTAGTAATATTCAATCAATTAGCTTCATTTTTTCAACAAACGGGAAGTCTCTAGCATAATATTTCGATTTATGGTGAATTTTTGAAAAAAATTTTTTTATTCTGCTTTCGTTACAAATTCATGCATCATTTTGTGATAATATTTTCTCTGTGTTGCTTTGATCGTTTTACAATTTGTTATATACCAAAATCATCGCAATTTAGTGTACAATACAAGGAAAAAAATAACCCGTTAGCTTTAACCGTTTTGCTCACAGCGTGATTTGTATAAAATTATATATGAAAATTTTTTATTGCGCTGTCATATATTTCAATATTTATATATGATAATGATATTTTTTTCATTTCTGATGGTTGCATACTAAACTTCAGGCAATGACAAAAAAAGGAGCCAAAAATGAACTCTTAATCTTAAAAACTAAGCGTGCTGTGATTTTTCGAAAAAAAACTTTTTTTCTGCTTCGGCGCTAACTCCCGAACGCCGCCGGCATACGGGAGACGTTTTTGTAAATAGAGGCTCGGCGTTTAAGGGTTAAAGGCCGTGATCTTGACACAGATGAATTAACATCTCATAATTGCCGTAACAACATACGTTAATTTCCCAGCAGTTGACATAAGAGTTTTACCAGGTAACAGCCAAAGGTAGCATGTTATAGGTTCAGAGAAGCATGCAACAAGGAACCAGCCGGTGTACTGAAATGAAATAGCTATGAATCGTTCCAACGCAAACAGGTGGGTGCAGTAGTTGGAAAGGCTTGTTAGGATCGCGTATGAATACCCCCACACCTCCAATGACAGGAGAAACTTCTGAATTCCTCCTGAAACAACTTTTGCCGTGTTTAGTACTGGCACCTGGGGGTTCAAATGTATTTTGCCGTGTTCAGTACTAGCCCCTGGGGAATCAAATGTCCATAAGTGGATATATCAAAATTGAAGTTTCAGAAGGACCGGAAATGAGCATTATCCCCCCAGCCCCCCCTTTTTCATCAGTAAGGGGCTGGCATGTGTACCAAAAACTCCCCTTTAAGATTGCATGTGCATGGCAGCATTCGAAATAGCAGTAGTAGTTAAAGATTTTGTCTTTGTAATGGCTACCCTTTGTCATCTTGTTCCTGCTGTGTTTGTGTAAGGGTTTTTCATCTCCATAATGCCGTAAACAGTAAATTTTGGCCGTCTTCTCATCCCCTGTGGTCTACCCCACCCGTAACCCCACTTTCCCTAGGGGTCCCCTAAATTGTAGGATAGTAACAAGCGGGGGAGCAAATCACCCTGTCCCAAAGGTATACCCCACCCATAACCCCGCATTCCCATCGGGTCCCCTAACTTGTTGGATGGAGGGAGCAAATCACCTGTCTCGGTGGTATACCCCACCCATAACCCCACTTTCCCATCGGGTCCCCTAGCTTGTTGGATGAAGTTCTGTGGTTAATTACAGGTTAAATAGCAACCAAAAAATTGTAGCAAAAGTTAAGTTAGGAGGAAATTGCTGCCGCAGAGCTACTACTTAGATCTACCCCAAAGGTAAAGTTTTAGTTCCTTAAAACTTTAACAGGTAGTCTTATATTTGTTTAAATAAATTGGGACCCAGTAGGCCTCTTGTAAGGTGAGAAGTTAGGAGTAGTTCGCCTTAATATCATTGCTGGTTTTTCTTATTTAACAAAGTGAGAATTAGCATTAAGGCAAAAATATTAGACAATTTTGTTGTTGAATCTTATTATACAATGACACTTTTAACACTGATAGATATGAAGTTACCGAAAGGGTAAATCGAGTTAGCCTAACTTTTTGTTTACAAAACACAGACGTGATTGTAGTTCTCAATCATGCTTGACTTATGATCCTTGGTTTTACTAAAGGCCAGTATTTCCTTTGTAGTATTTTATAATCAAACAAAATGGTTTTGTGATATCAGCAGTTTCCCAATTATCCTTAATAATGGGGTTCTTTCCAATGTTAAAGGAATACATTCATGTGGATCTAATTCCAGCGGGTATTACTTTGCTGGTAGTAATATCACTGGTGAAGAAAATTGTCATAATGTTTGTATTTTTCTAAAGGGAATACAAAAGTACTTTTACTTAATGGTGAGCTTTGGCCAAAGATTTTAAAATCTTAGAGGTACTGATTTTATATATTTTTGGTATGAAACTTTCAACAATTATTGATTTTATTTTTGTATCAACTAACCTAGCCTATAGGCTACATAACCTTTACCTGGTGCTTGGGAATAGACCTGGTAATCAAAGGTTACGAAATGTGTAGAAATACAGTATGGATATCCATTTAGTTTTGTCATAATTGAGTTAAGAAGCATTTATGAGTAAATCCTTTAAGGCAATGTTATTGTAGTAATTGTGAATTAATATTTTAATACACGACAATGATTTTATGGATATGACCCATCGATCATTTTTCCTTACATCATGCTATGGACATGTACTTGTGGCCATGTAGGCCTGGGTTAATTTGAAGTGTTTGCAGCCAATACAGTGATACAATCCGACCTCTTACAACCGGCACCTTTTGGGACCAGGCCATAGCCAGACCACAGAAAATCCTGGATGATAGAAATTGCCCCTAAAACTTCCTATGTAAACAGTCTTGCCAGCTCATTCCACATACTGTATATGGTTCTGTGTTATCAACATTTTAACAAAGCTCATGAATAATGACTGCCATTCGTTAGGGTTAGTCCCCTTGCAAAATTCTGGCCTGCTTCATAAGCATCTCTCCGGAAATGCTTACGCCTTCGCTTCACCAGAGCTTAAATCTCTTTATAAGCGCACTGTCAGAATCTGATCTCCTTGCACCCTTCATTGTTTTTTGGCAATTCAAAATTTCTGGCTTTCCTTTTCAGCAAAAACCTAAAAATCTGCTTTTGTTTCTTTAAACTTGCACCTGGTTAGGTCTTTTATGTCTTTACACCAACAATACAGTTGTAATAAGAATAATGATAATTTTAGTAAAACTGTTGTTTTACTTATTGTATTCAATTATATCTCATGCATTATTGTCATATTATTGTATTTTAATTTATGAACATAATAAACACATGCCATTTGCAATCTGCTAATGTTTACATTCTTAAAATCATCAGCTGATTGCATTTTACTAACACCATCATAGCTATTACAGTAGTTGCTGAGTGAAACGCAATTTGGAGATTCATTTTATACCTAAAGTATCAAAGCAGAGTTTAAAAATGCAGCTTACTTTATCTATAAATGCAGTAAATTAAATGAAGTAAAGTTGTGATTTTGCCAATATCGGATGTTGCTTTTGGCTCTTCCAAAATATTTTGTGGCCTGCACATTTTTCTTTTTTTCTGCCACAGCTACAACCATAAATTTGTGGCATATTTTCTTAACACTTTCCTCTCCATTGAGTGAAGGATGAATAAAGATTGATTTTTTCTTATTTATGGAAGGCACAGTTGAAAATTAAAAAATTTTTAGCAAGTTGACAACCGTAACGCAACCCTTAATAAACGTTTGTTTGTTTCTCAATTCGATTGTTTATGTCAGTACTTGCTGTTGTTTATGCCAGTCTCTTGCACGCAGTCATTAGTGGTTGTTAATTATAAGAAATAGTGATGAATTCTTAGACAAGTCACAATGTTAGGGTGCCAGATTTAATGTATGAAGATGCATATTTAACCTAATGAACTTTTTCTTCTGGGCCTATTTATTAGTTAAAAGCTAACTTGGATATAATATGCATTATCAGTGGTATCTACCGAAACCGAGACAGACATAGAAAGCCTAGCATAGTGTAATCTACTGAAAACACATTTCACACTATACATGATGTATATGATAAAGTCATGGTTTTGGGCGAAATTTTAATGATCACATGATACAAAAGTATATATGCAAATTACTGTTCTTTTGTAGTATGCTGTGTATTTTTGAGTTTCACAGAATGTTTTCATTAGAAATAAACTGTGCTTGTGTATTTACAAAGCAAGCTTCAGTTCTGAAATCCAAAAAATTCCAAAAACAATGGCGTCTGATTCAAAAACATTCCTGAACCATGGAATGCCAGGTTTTCTATTTCAGACTGTATAGGTAGCTAATGCTTGGTAGTTTTTATTAAACACTTGTTCCTTTTATCGCTACTGTTACACAGGACCTACACATTACTTGTGCCACAGTGAATTGCTCAGTCTGTTTTTTGCAAGTGGAAATGGCTCATAACTACCTGCCATAATCCTGCCCCTGAAGTAATAAAGGAGAGTTTGGTTGGTGGCTGGACATGTGTGAAATATGCCACATGCTTTTGGCAGCAAGTTTAAATGATGAAAGAGCTCATTTTTAGGCTGTCTCTATGATATATAGGTTTCAGTAGGAGTAAGGTAGAATGAGACTACTGTACATAGTTCCAGCAGAACTATTTCAGTGTGTTTACCTCCCTCTCTGAGGAGAATCCACATATGGGCCAATCCTCCAAAAGCAGTGGATTCTAGGAACTCCCACTCCAACTCTTACGATGGAGATGAAGAGTCTCTCCTTGGGAGAGAGGTCACTGATACCTGACATGAAGTGGATATAGATACTGAAATTTCCCTTCTGAATCTCGAAGATCTAGGGAAGAGTCTTCTGCTTTACATGAGACACATACTTCAAATGAGAATTTTCCTTTCCCATGCTGCAATCATGTATTGAGGGGCATTGTCCACCCAACCCCATCTGAAGTGTCTGTACTTTCTAGGGGGTAGTGATTTATCCAGGACTGATATACTGCCAAGCAGTTGTGATATGACTGCCTTGGTTCAGTCAGTTCATGCAGGCATCCCTGATAGGAAAATTCTGTTTGCTGTACTTCTGTACTGCCAGGCAGTGATGATACAACTGCCTTGGCTCAGTCAGTTCATGCAGGCTTCCATGGTAGGAAAATTCTGCTTGCAGTACTTTCAGAATTCTGGGAGAAAATCATGAACTGTATCAGGGATGACCCTAAGAGAGTGTAACTCCTTTGAGGACTCACTCCCCTTGAACCCAGGCCCTTGATGTGGTGGGGTGCTTAGGGATCTACTGCAGGGAGAGTATGCTCTTTTACGCCTACTCTCTCTGCTGTGGACTCGACCAAACATTGGTACCTGTAAATCTTTGACTCCTCCTTCTATTAATTTTCCCTTCCCATTCTTCCTCTTTTGTTGATGACCGTGCCATAGCACTGAATTATGAACACCACTGCTCTTGTAACCTTGATAGTGGGTGGAGTTGGACGGCATGCCACTCTACCCGTAGAACTAGGGTACTCGACCTGGTCAAGTGAGGGGGAAATTTTATGTTAAATCATGCCCTCAGTGTTGGGTCTGATCTCGACAGACTGACGACCCTTAAGGAGTGGATCTCTGAATCAGCATAGGGCTACAGTTCTGGAGCTTTAATGCCTTTGATGCTGTATGGAAGACAAACTGAGTGGTTTGGAAGAGACTCAAAGGATCTCTTCCTTCCATGCCTTGCAATCACTCAGCCATGAATTATGAAAAGTGCAGTATACAAGAATATAATATTTAATAGTTGATGAAAAAAACTTATTTTTTTATGCAAATCATCACTGTAACTTGAATACAGTATATTGCATTATTTTATTACTGGTTTTTAATTAGAGTCTCATTCCTAACACTATGCTTATTATTTCTTTCCTTTGTTTATCCCCAGTTTTCTAAATCAGCTAACTGATCGTCGTCGGGCTGTTGCAGAGGCCATGGCCCCTGTAGCTCAAGTTTCAGCGCCAACAAACACAACTCCCATACCTCAGTCACAGTCTGTTAATAACATGTCAGCCACAGCTAATTTCACTGCTACAGTTAATGGCTCTGCCACTTTAGGTAAAGTACTCCACTTTAGGTAAAGTATGTTGAGTGAGAAAACCTGATTTAAAAATGTAATAAGAGGAAGTTTTCTGCCTTTTCTAGGTTTTTACAGTTCAATGAATTGAAGTAATCTTTTGCTTATGTTCTATTTCAATACAGGAGTATCTAAATCCACTTCAGTTCCTGTTAGTTTATCATCAGCTGCTTCCAGTACCCAGTCAAGTCCCCGTCCCACTGCCAGACCTACAAATGTAACTTCAAATTCACAAGTAGTTAAGCCATCCCAGGGTGTGAATTCCTCTGTAGGTGCAAGGTATGTATTTGCATAACTACATGTTCACAGAATTTCTCTTTTACCTTTACCTCATTTTTATAGTGTGTTTATGCTGCATTTTGAATTATTTGGAATGAATATTACTTAATGTTACAGTTAGCTTTATCTTTGTGCCATTTGGTGCAATGGGCATTTAAAAAAAAAATCAGAGTACGCATGGCTAACCCATGAGAACTGTCACTGTAGTCATCTGTTTTCCCACCAGGTGGTGCTGGAATGTTTGTTTTTGTCTTATTTCTTCATGCCGACCTGTTATAAGGACAGTCGGATCGGCATTTTTAATATTTTGTTGATTTCTGACTAATTTTCTCCTGTATGGTACTGTGCTTGTTTCTGTTTTTGCTTTATGTCATCTACAACAAGCAGAGATGAAAGCATTAGGCTGAATAGGAAAGACTTTGTGAAAACCGAATGTTTAGATTTTGCTAGATGAGCTTGGAGCTTATGTTAGACTAGCTGCTCAGGCACGAATTTTGTGTAGTATCAGAAGATGTTAGAAGCTGATAATTTACGTAAACAATTAATTAGGGCACACCAAAAGCCTACCCAGTCTTTTCCTTTTGTCTTCTGGTGTTGCTTCTCTGTCATTAACCTACCTGATAGCCTAGGTTAATTCTGCTCTCATTCTGCTCCACCCTCTTTTGCTCCCTATATGGTTCAGGAGATAAATAATTGTTGACATATATTTTATTAGTCATGATTTTGATTGGAAATATTAGGGCCAAGATCCCCCCCAACACCACCACCACTTTTATCATTTTTCGGTTTCCCCCCTGAGAGAGGTGTCAGAGCCTTGGCATCTGTACTCCCTGTGTCAGTTGGTTGTCTCCTCTGACAGGGAACCAAGGTGTGTCTCGGGACCAAGGGGTCTGTGCCCTTCGACACCTCTCTCTCATCTGTTTTTCCTTGTTCGGGTTCGGCACCAAACTCGTGGTAAGTTTAATGGTTGACACCTGTGTTTGCTGGCTCCGTGTTGCCAACTGTGACAAGCTGAAATCTGCTAAACATAGTGGTTTTTTCCACTAAGTTGGCAGTACTGGCTGGCTCACATAACATCCCTTTTAGAGACAGTGGTTGTGATGTTTGTGAACCGGTAGAGTTAGGGTTTCAGACGTATTACGCTTGCCTCAGTAGTTCTGAACTGTCTGTTCGTCTGTTTTCTTTTGCTCCTTGGTATCGTCCCCAACTGGACGATAACCCTTGCTCAGTGTTCCCCTCTATTGCCTCTTATTCGTCACCTGGTGACAATTATTCCTTTTCATATAGTGGCTCATCCTCTTTTGCCACCTATTTAACTGGAGTGAGTTGGCCTGATTTTAGCACAGCTTCTTGATAATCGCCTCTTTAAGTGTTGTGCAGTCTCTGCGACTGTCATCACTATTACTTGATGACGTCAGTTTGTGCAGAGGACACTTGACTGTTATCAAGGTTACAATGGTGACGTCATACAACAATCCTCTCCCTTCTCCACCTAAATACCTGTTCCTCCATCCGGTACTTTCACCCAGCATTCCGTGTCGTCATTACTCACGTTCCGGTTGTATTTCATGTCTTCCACCTCAGTTCCCCCATTTGGTTGATTCTCCTTTAGTATTTAAATGGTGCATAGCTCACTTTATTCTGTATTCTCTTCCTTTTGCCAAATTGAATCCGTTAACAGGAGCTCTTTAGTTTACTTCTACCTTGGCTCCTGTTAAAACGAGTTATAAGTTAACTCTGTTTATGGTAGGGTATGTTCTCGTGAAGGCAGATCCTTTGGGAAATGGATGAACAGTCGTAAGGGAATTACTGTATCTTACTATATTTTTAATGAAATATGAAGCTAGGTAACTGTTTGTGTTTAATGACTGTGCTCCTAACACGAGCAGTGTTTTGTACTCGCACTGTCTGTAAATTGAGCTCTTAGGAATCAACCAAGCTAGATGATGTGCCGGCATGTTGCTGGCTTAATCTGTTCTTCAGAGGCGATCTTAGAAGTGTTCCCTTTATGCTGGTTCTTGGATGCTACTGCGTCTTTTCCAGTTTTAAAGCTGCTTACAGCTGGGTTAGGACTTGCTTATGATATATGATTTTCACCTTCCTCTGTTCAACTTGCAAGGTTCTATTTCTTTGACCAAGGAAGTGAAGCCTCCTCTGTAGTTAACATAATTTGGCCTAATTGTGAGGTGAAAGTACCTTTGATTTCAGTATTTCATTTTAGCACTACAGCTCGATTACTGCCAGTGTAATACCTATATGTGATTATGTTATTTTATGTATTTATGTATATATATGTATGTATATATTAGCATATATATGTGTAATGTTTTTTCGCGTGCATGTGTAGATATCTGTGTATATGAATGTACATATGTAGATATTATGTTTAAGATAATTATAAATTATATTAGGTAGCCCTGCTCAACCATGAGTAGCTGTTTTTGACAGTGGCCCATCAAGATTACTTAACCCTTAGGTGTTTAAGGCCTTCACCTAAGATGTTTCAAATCTGCAGATTAGAAATTCTTAGCACTACCATTGAAATCTTCCCTTTTGGGGTCTTGCCCCTACAACCTTTTTTTTGCACGAAAGTTCCATATAGAATTTCCCAATTTACTCTCGAGTTCTGGCACACGTTCTAAGTGAACCAGTTATGTAACCATAACTGAAGCTTTGAACTACCAGTTCAGTAGGTTGTGTGGATGCTCAGAAGGCCGTGTGTAGATTTTCAGAAGTGTCTGGTAAAGCATCAAGCAGATCAATTGGTGGTGATGGTCCTCAGGGAAGAATGCCTTGTACTTCTTGTTATATTTTACCCCTATCAACTTTCTGATATCCTTCTGTCCACACTCTTCACACAGGAAAATCCAGAGTTTGGAAGGCTAGATTGGACAGTTATTATGCAAAGAGGCTTTCGAGCCATGAGCATTTCCTGTGTCAGGTTTATTCTCATTACTCCCTTTCCAGCGAGTCATTCAGTTTGATCCTGGTGGCTTTTGAGAAGGACACATACTTCACTTCCCAGTATTCCTTCTATCGAAATAAAGTATTCTCCTGTGAGTTGAAGTCTGAGCAGTATGGATTAATCTGCCTGGTGTCAAGTACTATAGTTCTCTTATATTTGGAAGACTGGTTCGTTTCTCACCAGTTTGTTTTTATGGTTCGTTTCTCACCAGTTTGTTTTTATTTTGAGAATTATATTTTATATCTAGCCTTAGGAGTGGTTTTTTTTTTGTTCAGGGTTGACTTTCTATGCTTTTCTGATGCAGTCAGTCATTTATCAGGGGATGAAGATCAACTATCTGTGTTGGAGATTTTTTCCAAGAGAGAGACGGATAAACAATTTTCCCCACTTTTGAGAACTGTAATGGGTTGGCTTGTAGACCTCAAAAACCTTTACACTGTCCTCAGATGTCTCGGAAACAGATTGAGGGGCCATTTTGAGAAACATCTGATGTCAGGAAGTGGAAGTGTAAACATCCTACAGCTCTTAGCAATTTAGAATAGCCTTAGTAAGTCTCGATTCTTACATAAAATGACAGGGACACACAAATCAAGAGATTTGTTCAGACTAACAAGAACTACCTTATCCTTTGGACAGAATCCAGCAAAGTCATTCTGTTACCTCATGTTGTCCTAGTAAAACTTTGTTTGAAGACCATCCCGGCAGAAGAAGGCAAGGTCACCAGTCAGATAGTCTCCTCGTCCTCAGGTTTGCCAGAAGTTGTGGAAGCTTTAGGGAGACCCAAATACCCATCTGTTCTCGACTGCCCAAGAAACTACACTACTAGGTTAGAGGTCTGGTTAAACAAATCATTTATAAATAAATAAATACTGCCCTCCATGCCAGGATCCTCAAGCATGGGCAGTTTATGCCTTCCTTCAAGAATGGTCGAATCTAGACCTTTGTACTTTTCCTCCATTTGTGCTTTGAGGAAATATTCAAGTTATGAACTTTGCAGATCACAAGGATGATTTTGATAGAGCATTTGTGGCCCCAAGGGAATGGTTCCCCTATCTTTCTTTCCTGATGGTAGATGTTCCTTGTCGTCTTCCGTTCAGGAAGGATCTTTTCAGATGGTCTCATTCAAGATTATGTCATCAAGCCTCCACATCTTCATCTCATTCAGGAAGGATCTTTTCAGATAGTCTCATTCAAGAAGATTTCATCAAGCCTCCATATCTTCATCTCACTGCATGGAGATTGTCTGTTGTCTGTTATGAACTGTGGCATTTATAGATGGCCTAGGAAGGAATCCTTAAATCTATAGGAAACAATCCTTAAATCTAGAAGGCTCTCCACTGTTAGATTTGTGTATCAATAACAGTGGTTAGTTTTTTATCTTGGTGCTCGTCCTGAGTGATATCCAGCACCTGTTCCACTAGGTATCCTGTTTTAAGCTCTACCAGTATCTCAGGTATACAAACCAGTTTTCTGTCACAGCTATCAAGGACACCACTTTCAGTTCTGCATCATGCTGACTGGAATATTGCTCACAATTTAAAGTTGAAGAGATCTTTTGTGCAAGAAATTTCATCTTCCAGTCATGTTTTACGAGGAAATTTAGACGTACATGTAATCCTTCAGATGTTAACTGCAGTTAAGCCCTTTGATAAGGCATCAGTTAAGAACTTTAAAGACAATTTTCTTTTAGCTCTTGTTGCGGCAAAGTGTATTAGTGAGCCTGAAGCCCTTTCTTGTTTGGGGGCTTTGTTCTAGTGACAACCTCTGTCTTTTTTTTCATTGCTTAGAGGAAAGAGATAGAGGTGGAAGCCCTTCCCAGTTTCATTACAGTGCGTAATTTAACTGCTTTGGTAGGCAATGAAGAACTGGCTGTCTTTATGTCCAGATTAGAACTATTAAGAGTTCATATTAGTAAGCTTCAGGCCCTTTCTTGTTCTTTGGCTTTGCTCTAGTGGCAATCTCTCTTTTATTGCTTAGAGAAAAGATTTTTAATTGGAAGACCTTCCCAGATTTGTGACAGCACCTAATTTAACTAATTAGGTAGCATTGGAATAATAGCTACCTTCTTATGTCTAGTTAGAACTCTTAAGGATGTACCTGGACAGACTTAACCTGTAAGAGGAGAAGTTAAGAATTTATCTGTGGTGTCAGAAGGCCAAATACCCTATGTCCAAGATGGGTAAAGTCTATGCACACAGAGTTGATTCCTGAGTTTCACCTTTTTGGGAATAATCTTCATGGCTTCTGTATCGTAAACATGTCTTTATTTCCTTTAAAACCTTCTTCTAGAGAAGGTTGTCCTGCAGCTCAGGGGAGTTATAATTGTTTTTGCCTAATTATTTGCAAATGTTCAATTTTAGCATGAGGTATAAAGCCCTTAGTCCTTTTGTTGCAGTGGGGACTCTTTCTCCTGAACCAAATATATGATAATAACCTTGTTTTCTATCATATCGTTAGTTGTTAGAAATCCTGCTATTGAATTTTGGGAGCATGAAGGTACACCTTCTTATCTGATGGTGGTAGTTGTCTTTAGTTTGGACTGTCGGTGATGGGCTTTCAACTCAGGCACAGGAGTCACTAGTACTCTATGAGATAGTCCATTTTTCCCTGTAAGGATCCTTTGACAAGTCTCGCTATTAGGACCTTACACCCCATTGTGGTTTCAACATCTGGTGACAGTACTTACCAGTAAGGATCACACATCAGGCAGGAATGTTGAGAAGCTTTTTCTCCCTTTTAAAAAGCTTTTAGTTCGCTTGGGTGAACCCTGTTTCTCTGCTTGTACTAACCCACCATCCTTATTCAATGTAGTAGTCAGCTAGCTTTAACAGTAGGTAAGATTCATTCCAACCAATGATAATTTTCATGATAAAATTAATTATTTGGATCCTTACCTACTGTTAAAGTGGAAACCCACCCAGCTTCCCCACACCTTAGTGGGTGGTCGTGAAGAAACATGACAAGAGCATAAACATTCCAGCACCATCTGGTGTGAAAACAGATGACTACAGTGACAGTCCTCGCAGGTTAGCCAAGCATATTCTGACTTTTTTTAAATAACAATTGCACCAAACGGTGCGAAGGTAAAGCTAACTTTAGCAGTATGCATCCAAATAATTAATTTTATCTTGAAAATTATCATATTTTTAAAGAAATTAACTGATCTGTATTTTTACAGATTATTTCTGTTAAGTTTAAAATGTTTTTCATATGAGACAGAACTCTCTATACAGATATGGGAATGATTACCATAGTTGCAGTGTCACTTTATGTAACTTAGTTCGTCAGATGATTTAATGTATTTATGTTTGTTTCCTAGTGATTGGTTATTGTTTCTTTTTTTTCCAAATACACACAAGTCTGTTTCTGTCATTAGGGCACTTGACTGTTCAGAGTTTCATTTGTCATTATTGGATAACTTTTATGTCACAGATATTTCATAGAGTGTTTTTTAAGTTATAGCTGGAAAATGAGTATTTGTACACTCAATGCAATGCATAAAAGACGTAAAACAGTGTTAGAGTACAGAACAATTTTATGAAGTAAAACTCAGGAATTTTTAATGTAACTTTTCAGTGTAAATACAAGTAGCAGTAGCAACAACAGCTGTAGCAACAGTCCTTCGATGGATTCTCGACAGCAGCAGACATCTGCCAACCAGAGTCCTGAGAAAACACAAGAAAAATCTAGCTTCATGTCACGCATCTTTAGCAAGAGCAAAGATGCTGAAGTGAAGGATACACCAGCAGGTAATAGTTTGTAATTCAGATTTTGAATGGCAGAACCCATAAGTTTCTCTAATGAGTTTACGGGTGAGTCTGATTTTGTGGATGAAACTTTCCAGCTTGGTTATTGAACTTTCAGGAGTAGTGAGATTAGTACCTAAGAGAAAATAATTTACATTACAATGGCTTCAACTTGAAGTAAGAAAAAAGATAAAAAGCCTGCTGTATAGACATAGCACAACCATTAAGCTTTATACTGTAATTTTAAGTGCTACAAAGAATACATATGACCTAACAGAATGACATGATTTCCTTTGATAAGATTGCTTAGCTGGTGCTTCTATGGTATTTAACATAACTTGATCTAATACTTTTTGAATATATATATATATATATATATATATATATATATATATATATATATATATATATATATATATATATATACATATACATATACATATACATATATATATATATATATAATATATATATATATATATATATATATATATATATATATATATATATATATATATATATAATATATATATATATATATATATATATATATATATATATATATATATATATATATATATATATATATATATATATATACATATACATATATATATACATACACATACATTATATATATATATATATATATATATATATATATATATATATACATATACATATATATATATATATATATATATATATATATATATATATATATATATATATATATATACATATACATATACATATACATATATATATATATATATATATATATATATATATATATATATATATATATATATATATATATATATATATATACATATACATATACATATATATATATATATATATATATATATATATATATATATATATATATATATATATATATATATATATATATATATATATATACAGTAAACCCCTGTATTTGTGGGGAATGCATTCCAGACCCAGTGGATACTTAAAATCTGCGAATACTTACAACCGCCTCCCCCCCCTCTCTCGAAAGGCTTATAACTGCCTATCTTGAAAGTTCAAATATCAAATGTATAAAGTGTAATCATACATCAAATATACCTTAAATTATTATGGTATTACTGTATTAATCTTTGAAATTATATTAATATAATTTCAGAGTCATCTCAAACACTAGTACCCTTAAAAATATATACATATGTACTTCTAAACCTTCCAGCCAAAGCAGAGAGAAAGAGTTACCACTTCAACTTATATTCAGAGAGAGAGAGAGAGAGAGAGAGAGAGAGAGAGAGAGAGAGAGAGAGAGAGAGAGAGAGAGAGAGAGAGAGAGATTATCTCTTTAATCTCTCTGACATCAACAAAAAAATTTATTGTATGTTTTTTGTCTTCCAAAGATGTAATACCTTTACTACACATTTTCAAAACACTATGAATGCACACACACACACACACACACACACACACACACACACACACACACACACACACACACACACACACACACACACACACACACAGTATCTTTTCCTGAGAGAGAGAGAGAGAGAGAGGAGAATAACAGATTACGATATTAAAAGATTGAAATCTTTGAGCTTCTGAGGCCAACACTCCTTCCCCTCTGACCAATATGTCAAACTGTCAAGTAAATTGACATTTACCCTCCCCCCCTCCTTTCTCAAGCAGAGGATGAAAAAGACTGGGAATCACTAATTGTTTGTTTAAAATGTTAAAAAATTTACTAAACAGATGCACAGAAAATATCTTATATTATTATTATTATTATTATTGTTTTGTTAAACAAAATGGCAGTCTCAACAGCATTTATTTTACATAGTAAACGCTCAGTTCGTCTTATTAATTCTTTTTGTTGCGCTGGAATGGTTGCAAGCAATTGACCAATATTCATATCCGGTGGTTTAGTGATTTGTAGGAGGTAGTTCTCGTTGAATGTCGACTAGTTTCGGCCCCCTTGTGGGCATCATTCAGGACAGGATCGCAGGATACAGTGACTGTAATGCGTGGATTTTTCATCTTTTATTTGTGTTCGTTGGTTTGTGGACTTAGTCGTTTCATTTTTCATTGGCTACCTGGCCATGACGTCATTGGAAGGGCGGCTCCTGATTGGCTGTCTTCTCCTCGATCTAAGCCTACTGCTGATCGGTGATGGTGCGATTTCTTGAGGAAGGCGGGTTAATCGACCGTTCGCGAGGTGAAGGGCAGCGCCTTTGCCTCCCTCAGGTGTTCGAAAGGCGTCCTCCGGGCAAGGGTTAAAGTCATCCTTGACATGGGGGCGTCTTTGGGTCATAGGTGGGTGCAAGGGGCGATTTTGCAGGTCATCCTCGGGGTGAGATCTCACTAGGTGATCACCCTCGGTGCTCTGGAGGTCGTCCTCGAGGGCCGTAGGTTGGGATGTGGGTCTTGCCTGGTTGTCCTTGGCTTTCCTGACAGTTGTAGGGAGAAGGAAGGTCTCCTGAGTTGCATTAAGGCTCGGTTTTTCCTTCCCTATGTGGAGCGCCTCTAGGATGCGAAGACAACGAAGGCTGGGGGTGCTGTCAGTAATCTCAAAATGTCCGACAATGTCGCTGCAGCAGATCCTCTGGTTGTAGGCAGTCTTCCAGTGATTAAAGATGGTTTCCTCCTGGGACCTACTGTATGTGTGTGTGTGTGCATATATATATATATATATATATATATATATATATATATATATATATATATATATATATATATATATATATATATATATATATATATATATATATATACACACACACACACACACACACACACACACACACACACACACACACACACACACACACACACACACACACACACACACAGTAGGTCCCTGACTTACAACAGGATCTGTTCCAGCCCCATGCCGTAAGTTGATTTCCGTTATGGTTGGTGTTTCTCCTTTAACGGTACTTACAGCACTATAACTTAATGTTTGGTGCCATAACTTGATTTTGCCAATTTTCTCATTTTTTATATTTACAAATGCGTAGGGCATGTATGTATGCACACACTCATTCTGTGCCATTGGAGAACTTACTACAACCTGTTATTTTTAGGATTTTAAATATTTTTACAGCGATTAGAGATGAAACATCAACCGTGTTAAGATAGTCTCTTGTGTACTTTTATAATATGTGTGATAAACATAGAATCAACTAAACTTTCAATGAAGTATGGTACAGTAAATCAAAAACGCAAAAACTTTGTCAACACGTATCTATGTATGCATGCACTCATTCAGTGGCATCTTGAACTTCTGAGTTTGTTTAGTTTTATGTTTCATGTTTATGGTAGAGTAATTCATTTTTCATTAAAGGATATGTACAATACAGTACTGTTATATGGTAGAGAGAGAGAGAGAGAGAGAGAGAGAGAGAGAGAGAGAGAGAGAGAGAGAGAGAGAGAGAGAGAGAGAGAGCTAAGATATGTTTACATTAAAGCTTAATACACTAACACACACACACTCTTACACCATTTTGTTTATATTTTATGCTATAGTATTATCATTTATATTTTTACTCTGTTTTCTAATTTTTTCAGTTTTAGATACGAAATTATAAATGCAATAAGGTCTGTAGTTTACATACATATGCACATACTCATTAAATGGCATCAGTGAACTTGCTACAGCTTGCTTGGTTTTGTCTTGCCTACATATGAAATAAGCATTTTAAATATTTTTATGGTGATTAGAGATGAAATATCAGCAGTGATAAAATATTCTCTTTTGTACTGTTGTGTGTGTTAATCATACTTAAAGTGAACTATACTTGTAGTAAAACTGGAACAATAAATCAAATAAACAAACAAGCAGTTGTAACACGTACATACATTTAAACGCACTCATTCGATGTCTTAGTGAACTTCTTGGAGTATTTTTATATTCATGATACAATAATTCATATTTCATTAAAGGATATGCACAGTACTGAGAGAGAGAGAGAGAGAGAGAGAGAGAGAGAGAGAGAGAGAGAGAGAGAGAGAGAGAGAGAGAGAACTGAGGTATGTGTACAATTGTAAACAAATGAATCAGGAAACAGCTTTTTGTGATTTTGAGGGATTTTACTTTTAAGATGAAGTATGCTAGTATATCTTTGTACTTGTTTTATATTTATTTACAAAAATAAAAATAATTCAATTGTTTTATATTTATTTACAAAAATAAAAAATAATTCCATTAAAACATTCATGTCTTTTAGCAACTGAAAAATTATTTTCCTAATTCTTTTGGTAGTAGGCTCAATCAGCTGATTCTGAGAATGTAAACATTACAAATGGTGGGACGATCTATTTTTATACATATTATGATGATAATATTTCAGTACAATAATACAGTATAAATGGATTCTGTAAGTAAAATAACAGTTTCCTTACCATTACCTTTACAGTAATACCTCGATCTTACATGCTTCGAATTGCACTAATTTACAGATACGCGTACTTTTCATTGGAACGTAACTAATTGGCTTATGCAATTTTTTCACAGGTACGCGACATTTGTAAAATCCTCGAGAGACCCTACAGAAGTGGTTATGTTCAAGTTTTGAAGTAATTTATAAGTTTTCATGTTTTATGTGTAAAATTGGTATGAAAAATTTGTATTTTTATTTTTGTACATAAATACTGTATGATACTAGCATCCTTTACAAAATCAGTCAAAATCACAAACACAGCTGTCAATGTAAACATTCTCTCTCTCTCTCTCTCTCTCTCTCTCTCTCTCTCTCTCTCTCTCTCTCTCTCTCTCTCTCTCTCTCTCTCTCTCTCTGAGATAAGAGAGAGATTTTTTATGCATATGTAACATGTATGTTTGTTTTGTAAACTGCAGTTTTATAGATAAATGTATTTACTTTGTTATTAATTTTGTCATATTTTCCATGTTATAATTACAATTTTTTGCATTTATGTAGTAAATTATTTAAAATTTTAAAAGAATAAGGTAAATTCCGAATGTTTTTTCTGAGGATCGGAGAGAGGGTATGTAACCTAAACTGTCAAAGGTAGACAATGTTGCCCACTGATGGTGGGAAGAATACTGAAAAATCTCTCTCTCTCTCTCTCTCTCCTTCGTAAATCATAAATTTCCATCTTTTGATATCTAACGTAAGAATAACTTCTCTCCCTCTCTCTTTCCAGAGTTATTCTCTCTTTCTCTGTCACAAATCATGAATAATTCCCCCCCTCCCTCTCTCTCTCTCTACTGTAATGAAGTATGAATTACAGTATGGTATTAAGCTAACTTTTAAATGAAATTAAAGTGCTTTGGGAGATGATTTTGTCATATTTAGGGTTTAAACTCTAAAATAAGCATTTAATGTATGTATTAGCATTTTTAGTGACTGTACCAAACTTTTACGCGAATCCTTGCCTTACACGAGGAGTTCTGGAACCTGACCTTGCTTAAGTTCGAAGTATTACTGTATCTTAAATACAGTTGTAAAAGCCTATTTGACTTGCAAATGGATACTATGAGTGCAACACCAGGGCTGGCTTAGGTCTATAGTTCACACATAGTCTACACATTTTTATCTCATGTTTAGTAATAGAATATGGTAACAACTGGTAAGGGAGTTGCTGTATAAAAGTACATTAATGGTCACAAAACCATGGTAGGGTGTGATTAAACACAGGTAGGCTACCTGCCTACTGAACTGTGTCAATCACTATGGAGGGAAAAAATAGGGGTTGCATTTTTTGTTCAAAATTTATTTATTCAGTACGTTACAAATATGGGGAAAAAAGGTAGATAATTGCCTTTTGCATAAGGTTTTCAGTTTTAAAGTGTGATGGTTGTTGTTTATAAGCATACTGAGGTTTTTCAGTAATGTGGTATTGACAAGGTTAGGTGAGGAAAGGTACAGAGCTGCTCTTCAACACCCCTAGATTTTTTTACTCACCATTATTTGGATTTCGCTCATATCCAGCAGAACTTTGGCTCTCGTAATCTGGATAAGTGAAGAATTACTTTACTTTGGTTTAAGTGCTTTTACCAAGTTGAATTACTATAAGTATAAAAGCCTCATGATTTAAAATTACAGGTATTTTAATATTGTTTTACAGATAATGTTATTCCGTTAAGTCCAGCATCTGAACCTGTGTCAGTGGATGACTTTGTTCCTGATGGGGGCCGATTGGATCAAGCATTCTTAAGTGATGTTGCTGCCGCTTCTGTTAAGGACCCAACACCACCACCTGCAGAAGATAGGTATTGAAAATTTAGTTTGATTTAACTTGCTTTTTTACAAGAAATGTGAAATAGGTTACTAGGTTACCCAGTGCTCTTAAGTTGAAGGTTTGTGCTTTCCAGGTAAACAGTTCATGAAAATTGAGGTTGTATCTTGTTCCTAAATTACAAATTACCATTTATGAAGTTTAGGTACTTTAATTTTTCATGATTTTTTCCTCAAAAGAACTTACTCATCTAAGTTTAACAAAGAGCAAATACATCAAAATCACCTAAATACAGTGAATACTCTGATTTCAAAATATAGTATTAATGGAAGTGATTACAGAAAACACCAAACTACCTTACTTCATTGTTCAAGTTACAAAAATTCAGAGATATGAACAGACAGGGTCACAAGTTAAAATTGTGTTCAGAGCACTCCCCTTTGCCACCTGCAAGTTCAAATTTTACTCTGGGTGCCTATTCTGCTAGTAAGAATTTTTGCAAAGATCAGAAGAACATGAGGAAGAAGAACCTGTTCCTTTAACCCCTTCCCTGATTATCCCAAGTATTCTCGTGATTAACTACCATTAACTACTATGTATTCTTCTTACCATCATGAAAATATTTGTTCATACTTGTAAAATATTCCTACTTATTTGTATCTTCCTGTTTTAACCCAGTCTGTGATGAATTCCCATTTTCTATATTTCCCATTTTTTATAGTCAGTATGTATTTTTGTCAGTAGATGGCAGTGTGCATTGTTTACTTTATGAACTTCCATTGTCAGATGCTGCCTCTGTGAAATTCTCTCTCTAAGTTCATAACTTTCAAAGCATGGAAAAAATACTAAATTTTGAATGTTGCTTGAATCTTGGGGCACAAGAAACGGGAGCAGGCTGGAGTTGCCCTACAGCCCTTCCCAGCCAATCACATACCAGAGGGTGGAGAGAGAACTGCCGTTCACATAGCTGGGTGAGACAGAGATCCCCCTCAACAGAGTCAAACCCCTCTTTGAGGCAGGAGTGTGATGGAGGAGAGGGACACCCCCCTGCACCACTCCTGACGGCATTCTATGAGACGTAATGCCAATGGGAAGTCGAGGAGACATTGCCGCTCTCGTTCAGGAATCCTTTGATATTAAATATTCTTAGTTTGTTGTATTTTAAAATGGACTTCGTCCTTAAGGTTTGCAGGAAGTTGGATGTAGCAGAACAAGACAACTTGACACCCAAGGATTACCCCAGCTTCTTATACCTGAAGCATTTGTCTGGCAGTCTCCCAGAGACCAAGTAAACAGTTCACCTTCCTTGGTCCTGCTGGTAGCAAGTATCATGAAGGAGTTGGACAGCCTAATAGTGGGTCCCAGAAGTTACTTCCCCCACTGTTTCCTTGCCAAGCCAAGTATTATGTACCAGTAGAGGCCGGCACCCTTCCTAGAAATGTGAATTCATCAGTTTGTCGACTTTCTCCTGTTGCTGAGTGAATGGGTGCAACTGCTACCCAGGGTTCTTCGGACCCCTGGTGTAGCAGTACCAGCTCCAATAGGCCACCTACCCCGGATGTCAGTAACATACATGGCCTTTGTCTAGTGGTGCCAGAATTACTGTTGTTACCATTGCTGACTGAATGGGTGCAACTGCTACCTGAGGTTCTTTGGACCTATGATGTACTGGTACCAGTCCCAGTGGCCCGCCTACCTGGGCCACCGCTACTGGCCCTGCACTGGTACTGGACCCGCATTGGTACTGTCCCCGCATGGGTACCAGCCCCGCTCCGGTACCAACCCTGCAATGGTACCGTCCCCGCTCCGGTACCAGCCCTTCTCCGGCACGCCCTGCTTTGGTGCCTTCCCCACATTAGTACTGGCCTGGGTACCCCATCTACTGGGGTTGGCAAGGGTCCCTGGTCTGCGGACCTGGTCCCAGTTACCAGCTGAAGACAGTGAGGAAATGTGAACAGGAGTATGCAGGTATAGTACTTCCTCACCCCCCTTCCAGTCTTCAAGAAAACACACCAGGGGTCCTGGGACTGTGGCCCGGTGACCGGCTGGGTTGCTCAGGCAAGGCAAGGCAGTTTTCTTCACTTGTAGGAGCCTTGGCTTCTAAGCAGAAAAGCACACTCACAGGACAGCCCCTGCTCACACTCATGTGAGCGGGACCACTCTCCCAAACCTAGGTGGACATCGTCATCGCGGTTTGAGGCCTCTCCAACCTGCCGAGACTTCGGTCTACGGCAGGCAGGGCAAGGGTGTTTGCGTTTTTTCATGTGTTTCCCCCTCCTCAGAATGTTGTCTGGGGCTTGGGACGGGGAACATTCTCGTTCCCATTCTGGCCCATGACACAGAGGCCTGCATTCCTGGTCTGGTCCGCGGACTGGACAGGATGTAAGTTGAACGATCAAGAGGTTGACGGGCTCTGGCGAGTGTTTCTATCCTACTGAGTTACAGAGACCAGTTGTGGAGATCATTAGAATGATACATTTTTTTGTAATAATCCTGAGGAAGTGACATTATATTAACTTGCTCTCTGCTTCTCCGGGCAAGACATTGCTCCCTACTCCAACTGTTCATGCAAGGCATTTCCTCCATTCTAGCCCACCAGAGAAAATATCATGTTCTCTCAGAGAGATCATTGCCCTATTTGAGGTTGATCTGGACCTGACTTATGTTTCCTGGTCTGTCTCTAGAACATTTCCATGTGGAGGGAGTCTCTGTATCACAAGCTGAGACAGTGACACCGGAATTGACTGCCAGAGTAGTATTCCAGTTAGTAATAGATCGATCATTGGATCTATGATTGGCCAAGA
Organism: Macrobrachium rosenbergii; assembly: GCF_040412425.1. Lineage (NCBI taxonomy): Eukaryota > Metazoa > Arthropoda > Malacostraca > Decapoda > Palaemonidae > Macrobrachium > Macrobrachium rosenbergii. The sequence goes on from NC_089743.1 coordinate 5,729,389, forward strand.
TCGTTTTTTTCTCTGGCTCTCCATACACCCAAGGAGAATGCAGCCCTCAAGAGACCATTACTCTGGGAGATAGTGATATTATCTGCCTCCACCACTAGACAGCAACCTGTTGGGGGATGAGACACTGTGCTGCTTCAAACTTCTAGGTCTGTTTGTCCCGAGTCGGTTTGGATATTTGGGGATGGACTGATTCAGGGATCGTTCCCCCCCCCACCTCTTTGCTAGAGGGAGTGGGAGGCAACAGTGGACAGGCTTGGGCTTGTTCACTAGACAGTGACTAAGACCTTTAGGTCTTTGCATGGCATAGCAGCTTGACTCTCAAGCCAGGCTGGCCCCTCCCCTATGGTCTGAGAAAGCCCCAGACCTCCTTGACTCCTTGTAAAAGTACCCAGACTTCTTCTACCCAGGTAAAAGATTTAGGCAATTTGGGGTAGGGCAGTTCTTCCTGATTGCTGCCAATGAGGGTGGGTGCCTGTTGAGCCATTGGGCAAGTTTGGCAGCAACATAGAGTGAAAGAATGGGTAGTGGATGCCCGTCAGATGCATTCCTACTACCCCTAGTGTCTTCATCACCCCTCACCCTCTTTTCTGTTCCAGTTCCAAATGTTTGTTCATGGCTCATGGAAAGACCTCTCCATGTAGGAAGAGGTAAATGCGATGCTCCTGGAAGGCATTGTGGGAGTCTTCTACCCCTCTTCCCACTGAACGGGTTTGTTCACCAGAACTGATCCTAGATGAAATGGTCTGTTCTGTTCTCAATTCCATTAGAGAGGGCATTGTCTTGTTCTTGGGGATTTGAGGGATATGTATGTTCAGTACCTACCCATTAATCCTCAAGCAAGTATCTCCTCTTTACCCTCAAGGAGGGGACTGTGTTCTAGTTCAAGGCACTTCTTTTCAAACTTATAACTGCTCCCCATAGAGTTCACTCGAGTGCCCATTTTTTATCTTTATTCAAGCTTGGTTGAATGGGTACATCTAAAGAAGTACCAGTGTGATTAGCTGGTCCTGGTGAACCAGGTGCCGCAGTCGTTAGGACAGAGGTCAATTCCTCGAGTTTTTTGTCACCACTTGGGTATAGTGATCAGCTTGGAGAAATCAGATCTCGTGCAAGTAGAGGGTAAAGTATCTGAACAAGCTGATAGACACGGCAGCAGTGAGGGTCCTCCCTTTCGGTTCTTGTGCTGGCAGGTTCAGAGAGGCAGCATCCTAGGTCTGGGAATGACGCTCGTAACTTCAAGGTGGCCTGAAGCAGAGTGATATGAAGCCCTCCTCCTCCTGTTGGTGGGCATACCAGGGCAACTTCCCCTGCTCCCACCCTGCTGGAGCAAAGACACAATGGCCAGTTTACATCAGGCAGTGGTCTCCCTCCATCTGCATGGGTGGAGGCTATCCAGCAGCTCCTTAGAAAGAAATGTTTTTCAGTAGTTACAGCAGTCATCGCCAGACCCCTCAGGCCCCCCTTTCCCTTGGTCAGTACCAGGGAAAATGAAAGGTGTTCCTTCGTTGGTGCAGTGGGAGGGATCTCCATCCCCTCAAAATGTCTTGAGGGATGTGCTGGAATTCCTTCTCTTCCTGCTTTGAGAGCACCTTTCTGTGTCTGCAATTAAAGATTATGGGGCCGACCTCGCCCGAGTATTCAAACCAGGAGGCATAGACCTTTCAGTGTCATGGGAGTGGTCGGACATGCTCAGAAATTTTGAAAAGAGTTGCTCCCCTCTGGAATTGAAACCCCCGTCCTGGCTTCCCTGAGGAAACTGTCCGTTGAACTGATCAGAAGGGCGCCAGACCAGGACTTGACTCTGAAAGTGGTTTTTCCCTGTTGGCCTTGGCGTCAACGAAGAGGGTGGGGGAACCTCATGCCCTCTAATACGCCATTACCCACATCCATGGATGGACATTGAGGGCTTCACCTTCTTCTCAGAGTTCATGGGGAAGACCCAGAACCCCTCCACACATGACCAAAGGTTTGATATATTTTCTGTCCCCTCATTAAAGGACTTCGTAGGGAATGGTAACGATGGAATGTTGCTAGGCCCAGTCAGAGTCGTGAGAGCCCACCTTAAACATACAGCCCCCCACAGACCAGCCTGTCGGAGACTTCTTTTAAGTACGGGTCAGGAGAAGTGAGAGATTTCAAGGAACACTATCTCCTTCTGGCTGAGAGAGGTGGTTGTGAGGGCAGACTGACTGGACCGTAGCAAAGATCCAGGCCTAGCCAAAGTCAGGGCTTACAGCATCAGAGCGATAGACCATTGGAGGCGTATAGGAAAAACCACTCAGTTGGTCAGGTCCTTCGCCCTGGGCTTGGCAGCGGTGGCACAGCAGGTCATATAACGATGTAAAGCCCTACGGGAGTTCCGTTGGAAGGGGAAGACATCACCAGGACATCATGAAGAACAGGGGTGAGTACGGTACACACAGCATACACCTCTTGCTGCCTTTTGGGGTATTGAGAGGGAACGCCCCCCAACATGTTTACCTAAGAGATCGTCCTCCCTCCTTCAGGCGAGGTTCCACATGTGAAAGCATAGGTTCGTGTACTTGTCGGAACAAATACCAAGTTAAAAAGAAAAATTTTTATATTTCCTAACATGCAAACCTACACTTTCATATAGGTAAAGTTACCCTCCTTTTACCGCCTCATGTAGTTTCGATCTCTTACTCCTTCTAGGAGGATGAGCGTAGCTGTGTAAGGGCTGCCTCACACAATGGTGGAAGGCAGATCATCCCAGGTCACACCACATGACCCAGGTATAGCGTTAGGATTTTGTTTTTCAGAGACGATTCAATAACAGCCGAAGTTAGGTGAGCACGGATTATTCCATATATGAAAACCTAGGTTTGTATGTAAGAAATAAATACAAATTTCTTTTTAATTTGGTATTTTATTCTTAACTTTTAGGATCCAAAGTACAGTAACCCCCATATTCACGTTCTCATGATTTGCGGACTCACGCATTCGCGGGTTTCTCTGTGGAACATATCTATCCATTATTCACGGAAAATTTGCCCATCCGCAGTATTTTTCACTGAGAAATATTCACTAATTACTGTATTTTCATATAATTTTCATGAATAAATGCACTTTTTGTGATAAAACTATTAAAATACTCAGGTATAAGCATTTTTACAGGGTTTTTCTTGTGTTTAAACTATCAAAATGGGCAGTTCTAAGTGTTTTAGAGGGGTTTTAAGTATTTGCGGATTTTAGCTATTTGCGGGGGGGGTACGCATCCCCTGCAAATACGTGGGGTTCACTGTAACTTCTTATGATATTGCATGACTTAAGATAATTCATACTAAATACAGAAAATGAGGAAATATAGAAAATAGGAATTTGCCACAGACTGAGTTAAATTGGGAAGACAGAAATAAGTGGGAATGTTTTATGAGTATGAACGAATATTTTTATGATTGTAAGAAAATTACATGGTAGTTAATCACAAGAATACTCAGAATAATCAGGGAAGGGGTTAAAGGAACAGGTTGTTGTTCTTTCTCTTGTTCTTCTATTCTTTGCAAAAAAATTCTTACTAGCAGAATAGGCACTGAGAAAAAAATTTGAACGTAAACAGCAAAAAAATTATGCGCTACATGTTAAAAACCAACTTACAAACAAATCAGGATACGAATGGCCGTTCAGAATGTAACTCATTTGTAAGTAGGGTGGTGGCTGTACGGTATGTAATTTCTAGTCCTCATAATTTTTTCAATATCTTTTGAAAGAGAGTTTATATCCACACACAGTATTTGTTTCATGTTTCTTTGTGTAAACATTTTCATCATAATCCAAACCGCAATATGCAAAGAGCTGTAAAGTAAAAAAAAAAAAAAATGTTGGTTCTACCTTAGAGAGTGGGATCCCCCTTTAGTGACATAAGCACTGCATTTGTAATGCCAGTTTCCTCGGTGTAACTTTGCAGAGGTGTAAATATTCAGTGCACGACTTCCACACCTGCCCTACCCCCAGCAGGTCATCCGTAGAATTTGTGTGTCTGGTGTGCACCACTCACCCGTATGTGACCACACTTCTGCTTCCCAAATTTGTGACTTACCTGATACTTGTCAACCTGGCTGTTCAGCTGATGTAAATTTGGCTCTTAAAGTGGCTCATTGTTGGCACTAGCAAAACCTACAATGACTCAGTCTGCTGTCATTCCTGATGTGGCTGGCTTCTTGAATCTTGAGCTCCAAGCCCATCAGATTTTCTGCTTCCTAAGAGATGTTGCTCCCCACTTGTGATCTCTGGAAGCTCATGCTGTTCAGGTTACTGGATGACATTGATGTTAACCTTGAGGAGTCACCTATCCTCCAACAATCTGAAGCTTCATGTTATGACACTCTGAGAGGGGTCTGTAACAATTCTCACTTGGAGAGACATCCTATCTCATGAAGTGCGGAGCTGCAATCATCCATGAATTAGGCGGAACTTCCCTTGGTTTTGTGAGCTTCTTACAGTGGTGACAGTAGATACAGTATTGGTAGACATTAAGAGCCATGTGGAGGGAGGGCAGAGGTTTAGGCCCATCTATGATGAACACATCTTTACCTCTCTCCCAAGATCTTCTCCTTACCAGATGCCTGATCTCTCTACACGTCTATAAATAGGCCTGATTTCGTTCTCACACCAGACTGCCCCCTTTCTGGAATCATAGAGTTTGCTAGAGATGTTTCTTCAACTCTGCCAAATATTTTTATTACCCTGATCCTTGTGGTGGTTGATTCAAAAGAGAAATTTTTGAGGGAGATGGAGATGGCCAACTGCCAGTAGTGAGTGGGTTCCAAAAATTACTAGTAACTCCTGGAAGATGCTACCAGGAATCCAGAGGACTTTGGCAAAGTCAAAAGACTAGTAGCATCTTTGGGCTGCCCCTCAGTTTTAAGTAGCTAAATGGTAACTTATTCTTGGCCAACATCATATTGAAAAAAAGATGTGGTCTTGTAAATCTTCTCTCCTCTTCTGACTTTGAGAGCTTTAGGGTATCCATCTTTGATAGTTCATCACCTGTTTCCGTAGAGCTTGAGGTTGTTCATCTTGATGGATCATCACCTGTTTTGTAAGAGCTTGATGGTATCCCTCTGATAGATTTTCACCTGTTTACTGAATTCTTTACAATATTCATCTTAATGGATCATCATGTGTTTCCTGAGACTTGACAATTTCTATCACCTGTTTCTGGCTATAGTGGTAAAGGATGTAACTGATAAACTTGATGTGACAATGACAAAGGAATGAGGTCACTGGGAAACACAGTACTACCTGTATGTCATTCTCATTCACAGTGCCATGGCAATCATGGTCATCAAGACTATTTTAGCTCTCTTCCTTCCCCTTATACTAAGAGAAGACACCTCTGAATCTCAGTCTGTTATTTTGAGTGCTTAGGGAGTAAGGTGCAGACCCAATTTGCCATACAAAGGCCACGTGAGATGAGGTTCATCTTCATCTATAGTCTGTCCTTGTGCAATGGGGGTTTGTCTGCAGAACTGTCATATCCACTTGTAGGAAATAGTTACATATCTGGAGGTAGGACACCATTACCTAATGATGATCATACCTTGGTATGATCATCATTAACCGACAGTGATCCTGGTCACTGGTTTCTGGCCTCAGCAGGAGTGGTTTCCAGACTGGGTAACTAACAGGTGAATGTTTCCAGAGCTAAGCCTCACCTCTGTTAATTCCACAAGAATGTTAGCCTGGAAGCTATCAAGCTACACATCATTAGATGCTTTGTGGTCAAGTCTGCCAAGGTCATTGCAAACCCTGGCAAGTAGTCCAATGCCAAACCATACCAATCAAAGTGGTGAATAATTTGTAGCTGGTGCAGAAGAGGCACTAATCTGCTCTAAGGGTTTGTTCCATGAGTAGTGGAATTTTCATTATCATGATGTCGAGAGGGCCGGGGTTAAAATCCCGCCGCTCAATGATAGCTCGGATTGAGCCACTGCACAAATCCGGCAGTCCATCAGCCTAATGGTCCGATAAAACCTGAGAGGTTCAGTAGGAGAATAGGTACCAGTCCTCAGGCTGGGGAGTTAAACATTGGGCCTAGCGACACACTGGCCATGTGTCATAGGCATTGGGACCTGTCCCCCACTGGCTGTCGGCCTAAGAAACAGGAGATCAGCGCCTGCCTTATGAGCCTAGGAGGACTTTAACTTTTAACTTTAATGTTGCTGAAGGAAGTTGTCTTTGTCAGCTATCAAGAGGTTTAGATGACATCTGGTAAAAGTAAGTAGCTGTGTTGATCTGGGGTCATCAGATGAGCTATGACAGATGTGCCTAGAAGTCTAAGGCCACCTGTATGGGATTCAGCTGTGGTTTTACAAAACTTATTTAGCCCAGCATATAAAAATTTAGACCAGCATTCGCTTAAAGAGCTCATTATGAAAACTATCTTCTTACTGGCCGTTGCTTCCAGCCAAGTGATTTAGAGGTCTGAGCTCCATCACTTCAAATTCCTCCATTGTCAGTCTCAGCAAGGATTTTCTTATGAAGACCAAATCTTTAAAAAATGAAGGTTTATGAGTACTGTTAAAAGAGTAGCATTTAATTTGAGGAATATACTATCTGGATTGAGATGGGGCTTTTAAGAGGACTTCTTAGTTTCAAGCATTCCAAGTAAATGGTAATGAGGTAACGAAATTAAGGCTGGTTCTACATTCCTGGCTCAGCATTTAAAGGAAACATGGTTGTTAGTTTATTTGTCAGTTGCTTCACAATAGACTGCATTTTAAACAGTTTGAAGGAAAAGTCCAATTGATTCCCAAAAAACACCTTACTATACAGGCCATTCAATATTGACTGTTTGGAGGTCTCCTTCAACTTGTGTACGTTTTTATTTCCAAGATCTAACTCAAAAGTATATTGATATGTACTCCGCCATGGGGGTTAGTGCTGTCAGCGCACCTCATGTGGCCACTGAAGGTATTGCTTGAGGGTCTTGGCAGCGTCCCTTTGGCCCCTAGCTGCAACCTCTTTCATTCCTTTTACTGTATCGCCATTCATATTCTCATTCTTCCCTCTGACTTTCCACCCTCTCCACAACTGTTTCATGGTGCAACTGCGAGGTTTTCCTCCTGTTACACCTTTCAAACCTTTTTACTGTCAATTTCCGTTTAAGCGCGGAACGACCTCATAGGTCCCAGTGCTTATGCTTGGCCTTTGGCCTAAATTCTGTATTCTGTTTTATTCTTCTATTCTTGATATGTATTCTACTGGATCTGCAGTAATGATAGACCAAATTTTAAGTCACAGAGATAGGGGTGGCAGTGGATCAGTCATTTTTCCCGTCCTGTGCAAGTTGTTTTTGGGCAGTAACTTCTACTTATTTTTGATAGGGTAAATGTTGCATCCTTATTTGAATTGCCCAGAAAATACATCTTATGACCCTAACAAGTTCCTGGTCCTTTTCATAATCCTTCATGAGTTACTTTTGAATACAATTCATTTATCATATCAAGAGTAGCTATGTAGTCTATATAAAGAATGACTGTAACAGGTGTTTTGATAAATCAGGTTTGATTTTTTAGAAACAAAATTAATATTTTGCATATACAAAACCCTTAGAGAAAGTAGCCTCCTCCTGATCCTTCATTATGGATTTCATCCATATCACACAAACAATGACAGTTTGCCACCAGAGGATTTATGGAACTGGGATTCATGCTGCATCTTCTGTGGTGTAATTGGGGGTGTGAGGATGCATAAGAAGGCTGTTGGGTCTATCAAATGTAATTAGTTCATATTGAGAAAAAACTGTTTTCATAGGGTTTTCAAATACTCATAGTCTTCTGTGGTTTCCTCATTGCAGTGCATTCCCCTTTCCTTTTTGTATATCATTATTGTAATTACTGTATCTTTCTCCACCTATCTCCTGCTTTTTCACGTTTTCCATGTACATTTACAGTATTTTGCTAAGCTTTTAGATGACTAATTCTGTTACTGCTTTTATTAAATCACCTGTTATTTTGCATGATCCTTGGGCTTTTCCACTTTCCATCTTCTTGAGATTCCCCAGAACATCTGTGGCTGTTTTGTTCTTAATTGGTCTCTTTAAATGCCAGTATCTTCATAGTTATTATTTTTTTATTCATATTTTCAAAATACTGCTTTATTCAATACAGGATCTTTTCATCTTTTAAGTATTTTACCCCTCTCCATATCTGTTACATCATTCTTCAGCCACTTCACTATCCTGAATATTTTCTCTTTTCCTTTGCTGTGTTGAAATTTCTACTTTATATAAGTAACTTACCAAGTAATTACATAGCTATCAATTTCTATTGACCAGCAGCGTAAAATTTAAAAATTCATGGTAGCGATTCTTTTTTTTTTTTGTTATTTGGTGTAACTAGCTATCCCTGCCCACTTGAAAAGAAGAAGAAGGACAACACAGCAAGAAGGATCAGTTTATTTCGGCCGGCTTTCGATTAAGGTTGTAAGCAGCCGCGTAAATTTTGGACTTTCATTGGCTTTGCTGTTTAATTTCCATGGTTAATTTCCATGAAGTATCAGTGAAGTATTTTTGGTTCTTTTGGTTGTCCTTTGGCATTTATTTAGTCAGATTGACTTGATTTTGACAATTTACAGAAATTTGACTTTTTCCCTTTTGAGACTTAATTTTTTTTACTGTACTTGCTTTTGACAGTGTCTGTCGTAAGTACTGCTAGCACTTGTTATCGCAGCAAAGGCTGCAATACGAGATATACTTCTGCAAAATATGATTTGCATACTGTGTGTTCTAGTTGCAGGGGTCAAGTGTGCTCTATTGATCTGACTTGTGCTGATGCTGAATGTGTTGACTGGGACTCTAGACAGTGGAAAATTTTGACTTTTCACCTTTCCAAGTTGGAGAGAGATGGGATAAGGAAAGCTATGCAAGGAATGACAAGTCTTTAGCTAGTCAGGATTCTTTGAAATCTTCCAATGATGTTCTTGTTATTTCTGTCATGTCTCTAAACCCCAGTTCTTCACCTATACCACCTGTTTCCGTTCCCAGCTCTCATTTTTGATCCCAGTGCCATTGCCATCGTTGAAGTGAAATTCTATCGCAAGTTTGAGTTATGAATGCATTCTATGCCTCTGTTGGATGATACAGTTTGTGAACTTATGACTGTGAATGGAGTGCTCACAGTGAAGTGTTAGTGGAGGAGCTGGCTGGCTGTTCCTACAGACTCTTCTAGGTGAAGGTCCCTGACACACCCCCCACACCTGGGAGAGGTCATACAGGAGGCCCAAGGGAGGTTGGTGGGGTCTGCCCATGGGCAGTTGGTCCCTCAGTCACGCCTGTAGCCAATTCTCAGGTGATGGCAAAACGCCTTTGGAAAGGCACTTTTTCAGGTGTGCACCATCTTTCCTCCAGTTCAGAAGCATCGAGTTCTGATTGCAGGCGCCAGTGGCGCCTTAGGGACGAATCCAAGCTGTTGAAGAGGTCTGCAGTGGATGTATCTAGCACCCCTCAGGTGCATAGTAAGAAACTGAAAGAGGTCGACTCCTGTAGTTTTTGGGACAGCCCAGAACGTTTTTCGCCAGAGGTTTCTCCTTCCAAGTGTTGTGTGGTGGATTCCAATCAATCCAAGAGGAGACGAGTCTCTTTGGGGTGCCCATTAGCGCCCAAGCTGCCTGCCGTGCTCATCCACCCACTCCTCCAGACGTTCTTCATCTTTTCACATTATAGCGGTGGCAGAAGCGCCCGATCCCAAGTTGGACCTGGAGTACCCACTGGCGCTTGAGCGCCCATTGGCGCCTGAGCGCCTATTGGCGCAAGAACGCTTGTAGCATCTTCCGAGTGCCCATTGGCTCCAGAATGCTCTGTATCTTCAGAGCTCCCAGTTGCTCTTGAGCGCTCAGCTGTGCCCGGGCTTCCAGTAGCTCTCAAGTGCCCATCAACGTCCAGTCATCCCTCTTCTCATCATATCACAACAGCATCTTCTTTTGCGCCAGTTATTCTTGACCCAGCTGTGGCTCCCATACAGCAGTGCCTTGATGACATTTTAAGTTTTCTGAAACCTCAGCCTCCGCCATCTAGCTCGTTAGAGGCCCCCTTGTCTCCAGTTTTGTCTGCCGAGGAGGAGGCTCAAGATCTGGAAGAGGAAACTCTTACCACAGCATATTCAGCCTCTTGTGTTTTCTGCTTCGCACCTTTCTAGACTTCTTCTCTCCAGCGACTCTTTCTTCTCCAGCTTCGATTTTCCAGATGAGCAATCTTCAGTCAGAATCTTCAAGTTGTCTAAATTGATGTTTTCTACTTCAGCTAAGAAGGCTATGCATGAAGTGGATTGTTGATTAGCAGACAAGAGAGAACAGGGGGAAGGCTGTGCTCTGCTACCCCGCCCCCCCATCGTGTTTGTTGAGAAGGAAGTACTCATACTATGCTACCGGGGAAACTCCCTCTCTGGGTGTGTCTGCCTCCACCCAGTGTGACTAATCAGGTCTTATTGAAGCCTCCGTAGGTCTGCCTTTGCAGTGGCGAAGGTGACGTTGTCTTCCACAGAACTAGGGCACTTTGATGAAGAATATCTTCAAAGTCTTTGAAGTGGTCAGTTTCCTGGATTGGGCAGTGGGTGCCCTGGCCAAGAAAATCCAGGACTATCCTTCCATCCCTATGGACCTTTCAACTGATCTTCTAGGTGTGACGCTTCTCGTGAATTAATCTCTATGTATTCCATGGGTATTTTAAAGAAGAGAGAGCTCTGGTGCTCTTATACAGCTAAAGGAGTCATGTCAGCACAGAAATAAGCCCTTCTCTTCTCTCCTTTTGTGTGTGGCTTCCATTTTCCTCAATCAGTAGTTAATGGTATCACCTCAGACTTGCAAAAGAAGTCAAGACAAGATCTCGTGGCTCAGTCCTCTAAATGTGCTTGAGAGAACATCTTGTTTAGTGCCAAGTTGTCTTCTCCTTTGCAGCATCAGCCCTTTCAAGGAGCAAGGCAAAGATTTCAGTCAAGGCCTAGATCCAATGTCTGATTCTCCTCCAAGGCCATCAAGAAGTCTTCAAACAAATCTTCATCCAAAGTGAGGAAAGTTTTCCCTGTGCAGCAGTTGGTGCCAGGCTCCTTTTTAGGGAAAGAATGGAGCAAGAGAGGAGCAGAACAGTGAGTTTGTAGAGGTCCTCAAGAATGGATACTCTATTCCCTTCGAAGACTATCCACCCTTAGTTAAGAAACCCATCACCTTGACCACCTGTTCAGTAGGCTCAAGAAGGTTTTTGGCCCTATCAAAGGAAGTTTCTGCCCTTCTTCAGAAAAGAGCTATAGAGGAAGTCACAGATGCAGAATTGGAGGGGTTTTACAATCACCTGTTTGTGGTTCTGAAGTCTTCAGGAGGATGGAGACCAGTACTGGATGTCAGCACTCTGAATGTCTTCATACCGAAGACAAAATTCAGAATGGAAACAAATCGCTCCATACTTGCATCCATTTGTCAAGGTGACTGGATGGTCTTCAAAGACATGCAAGATGTGTACTTTCATGTCCCCATACATCCAGACTTGAAGTACCTTCAATTCATTTTCTGGGACCAGATTTTCCAGTTCCAATCACTGTGCTTCGGACTTTCAATGGCCCCTCAAGTTTTCACCCACATTCTCACTCCAATAGCGGGTTGGCTTCATCTAGTGGGCATCAACATTGCATTCTATCTGGACAATTGGCTCATTCGTTCTCCCACAAAGGAAGCTTGCATGTGGGACATTCAAAAGATGCTTTGCATAGTGAAAGAGTTGGAACTTTTGATCAACCTTCAGAAGTCTCAACTAATTCCCTCTCAACAGATAGTTTTTTGGGAATGACTCTGAATTCTCATCTTTTTTGGGCTTTTCCCCTCCCTAGAGGGTGGAATCCTGTCTAAAGACAATAGACGAGTTTCTCTCCCTCCAAATATGTTCAGCCAACAAGTGGATGAGCCTTCTTGGAACGTTGGCTTCCATTGAACAGTTTGTCTCCCGGAGGAGACTTCACATGAGAGTGCTCCAGTTTTACCTCAGAGACAATTGGGACCAGAAGAAACATCCAGACTCGTTGGTGTTCCCAGTAACCCAGGACATCAAGAAGCACCTGCTTTGGAGGAGGTCTGAAGACAGGCTGCTAGAAGGGAAATCACTTTTTCCTCAGAACCCTGACCTGAGCTTTTATGCAGACGTGTCCGACTTAGGTTGGGGCGCTCTCCTGGGGGACACTAGAACAAAAAGGTTTGCACATAAACATGAAGGAGCTGACAGCAATCAGTCTAGGATTACATTTAAGAGCACTTAAATGTTGCCTCCAAAAGACTGACAAAATAAGAGGTCCATCCAATCACCTGTGGTTTTCAGTGAAGAATCCTTCACGACCTCTCTCGAAGAATGCCCTCTCTTTCTTCCTAAGAGATCTCATTCACGGGGCACATTCCCAAGTGAGAGAAGAGCTTCTTCCTTTTCTGAGAGTGAGAGCCCATAAGATTAGAGCTGTAGCAACATCCTTATCATTCAAGTACAATCTTTCTCTTGCCTCTATTCTCCAATCCATTTATTGGAGATGTAAGTCAGTATTTTTGACATATTTTGCACGATGTGGAAACAGTTTTTAATGATTGCAGTACCTTGGGTCCTTTATTGGTGGCTGGTACGGTGTTGGGGAAGGAAGTATAGGAAGCTTGCCTTCCATCCTTACTCTTCGCCTTGGAAATCTGGTGTTGTGTTTCAGGGGAGCCCGGGGGTGCTCTGTACTGAGACACTTGTTTTCTGGTTTTGTGTGTTGGTACTGCGCCCAGGGCAGGAGCAAACCTTTTACTTTGCTAGCATCCGGAGAAGTCCTTTGCTGTGAGGTCCCCACTTATGTAGCAGGTAACACTTGGCTTTACTGCCACACCTCTACAGGGTAAGATGAGTGCCACCAAAGACATTATCTTCCTGCAGCAGCTCTCTTACCAGGTAAGGAAACAACAAACATCGTAGCGATGTTAGCAACTTTCTATTCTCATTTTATTACTTTTAATACTTGAGGTAGAATCAGTCCATGAATCCCACGTCCTATCAATGTGGAATCAACT